>NW_027263275.1:0-28303 GCF_902827115.2 Pseudochaenichthys georgianus
ATCTCGTTAGCAGGTGAACTCGTTAGCAGGTGATATCGTTAGCAGGTGATCTCGTTAGCAGGTGAACTCGTTAGCAGGTGATCTCGTTAGCAGGTGATCTCGTTAGCAGGGGAACTCGTTAGCAGGTGATCTCGTTAGCAGGTGATCTCGTTAGCAGGTGATCTCGTTAGCAGGTGATCTCATTAGCAGGTGATCTCGTTAGCAGGGGAACTCGTTAGCAGGGGAACTCGTTAGCAGGTGAATTCGTTAGCAGGGGAACTCGTTAGCAGGTGATCTCGTTAGCAGGTGAACTCGTTAGCAGGTGATCTCGTTAGCAGGTGAACTCGTTAGCAGGTGAACTCGTTAGCAGGTGAATTCGTTAGCAGGGGAACTCGTTAGCAGGGGAACTCGTTAGCAGGTGAACTCGTTAGCAGGGGAACTCGTTAGCAGGGGAACTCGTTAGCAGGTGAACTCGTTAGCAGGGGAATTCGTTAGCAGGTGAACTTTAATTCACGATGTCACTTCTTGTTAGAATGAGCTGTGTCACTTCCTGTTAGTGAGCTGTGTGATGTCACTTCCTGTTAGTGAGCTGTGTGATGTCACTTCCTGTTAGTGAGCCGTGTGATGTCACTTCCTGTTAGAGTGAGCTGTGACGCAGATTTCTGTTTTATTTATTTATGAGTTAGTTGAGAATCCGATGTCTTGATCAATCTGTTGATATGTGATTGTGTATAAAGCAGGAGACCACATTGTTTAAGACGAACCAATAAAGACTCTGAAAGCAGCTCCTATTTCACCGCTTTATTTATCAATGACTTTTATCACTAATGTTCTTATTGGCTACAAATGCAATGTAATAAATAAGACATCTTCTTGGATCTTTAGACGAGCTTTACTAGCCAACATGCAGTACCTTCACATCTTGTTCTGCTAACATCTATGTCCATAGATGTTATACTGCCGCCTAGTGGTAACATGTATGCCTTGTAACTAAGCATAAACACCAATCATTACATCCCCTTTCCAAACAGGTCAGTATAACACATTTCTTAATTATAAAGCTTCTGGAACATACAGTCTTCAAATGTAAACATTTTAAACATTCAAAATGTCTAACCATACTGAAAAGAAAGTATAGCAGTTTTTAACTTGCTATTTACTCTAAATAAAATATATATTGTTAACTAAACTTATGACACAAATATCAAATAAATGCCAACCATGCTCTTTTCTTCAAGTCACTTATAACTGCATGTCAACAGCTTATTGTTCGATGAGTCTGTCAGGTGGTTCTCTCAGACCTGGTGCTTCAGTTACTGAGGAAGGAGAAGTCTGGGTCTCCTCAAGTCCCTGGTGCTTCAGTTACTGAGGAAGGAGAAGGAGAAGTCTGGGGGCTCCTCGAGTCCCTGGTGCTTCAGTTACTGAGGAAGGAGAAGTCTGGGGGCTCCTCGAGTCCCTGGTGCTTCAGTTACTGAGGAAGGAGAAGTCTGGGGGCTCCTCGAGTCCCTGGTGCTTCAGTTACTGAGGAAGGAGAAGTCTGGGGGCTCCTCAAGTCCCTGGTGCTTCAGTTACTGAGGAAGGAGAAGGAGAAGTCTGGGGGCTCCTCGAGTCCCTGGTGCTTCAGTTACTGAGGAAGGAGAAGTCTGGGGGCTCCTCGAGTCCCTGGTGCTTCAGTTACTGAGGAAGGAGAAGTCTGGGGGCTCCTCGAGTCCCTGGTGCTTCAGTTACTGAGGAAGGAGAAGTCTGGGGTCTCCTCGAGTCCCTGGTGCTTCAGTTACTGAGGAAGGAGAAGTCTGGGTCTCCTCGAGTCCCTGGTGCTTCAGTTACTGAGGAAGGAGAAGTCTGGGGGCTCCTCGAGTCCCTGGTGCTTCAGTTACTGAGGAAGGAGAAGTCTGGGGGCTCCTCGAGTCCCTGGTGCTTCAGTTACTGAGGAAGGAGAAGTCTGGGGGCTCCTCGAGTCCTTGGTGCTTCAGTTACTGAGGAAGGAGAAGTCTGGGGGCTCCTCAAGTCCCTGGTGCTTCAGTTACTGAGGAAGGAGAAGTCTGGGGGCTCCTCGAGTCCCTGGTGCTTCAGTTACTGAGGAAGGAGAAGTCTGGGGGCTCCTCGAGTCCCTGGTGCTTCAGTTACTGAGGAAGGAGAAGTCTGGGGTCTCCTCAGGTCCCTGGTGCTTCAGTTACTGAGGAAGGAGAAGTCTGGGGGCTCCTCAAGTCCCTGGTGCTTCAGTTACTGAGGAAGGAGAAGTCTGGGGGCTCCTCGAGTCCCTGGTGATTCAGTTACTGAGGAAGGAGAAGTCTGGGGTCTCCTCGAGTCCCTGGAGCTTCAGTTACTGAGGAAGGAGAAGTCTGGGGCCTCCTCGAGTCCCTGGTGCTTCAGTTACTGAGGAAGGAGAAGGAGAAGTCTGGGGGCTCCTCGAGTCCCTGGTGCTTCAGTTACTGAGGAAGGAGAAGTCTGGGTCTCCTCGAGTCCCTGGTGCTTCAGTTACTGAGGAAGGAGAAGTCTGGGGTCTCCTCGAGTCCCTGGTGCTTCAGTTACTGAGGAAGGAGAAGTCTGGGGTCTCCTCAAGTCCCTGGTGCTTCAGTTACTGAGGAAGGAGAAGGAGAAGTCTGGGGCCTCCTCGAGTCCTTGGTGCTTCAGTTACTGAGGAAGGAGAAGGAGAAGTCTGGGGTCTCCTCGAGTCCCTGGTGCTTCAGTTACTGAGGAAGGAGAAGGAGAAGTCTGGGGGCTCCTCGAGTCCCTGGTGCTTCAGTTACTGAGGAAGGAGAAGGAGAAGTCTGGGGTCTCCTCGAGTCCCTGGTGCTTCAGTTACTGAGGAAGGAGAAGTCTGGGGTCTCCTCGAGTCCCTGGTGATTCAGTTACTGAGGAAGGAGAAGTCTGGGGTCTCCTCGAGTCCCTGGTGCTTCAGTTACTGAGGAAGGAGAAGTCTGGGGGCTCCTCGAGTCCCTGGTGCTTCAGTTACTGAGGAAGGAGAAGGAGAAGTCTGGGGGCTCCTCAAGTCCCTGGTGCTTCAGTTACTGAGGAAGGAGAAGGAGAAGTCTGGGGCCTCCTCGAGTCCCTGGTGCTTCAGTTACTGAGGAAGGAGAAGTCTGGGGGATCCTCGAGTCCCTGGTGCTTCAGTTACTGAGGAAGGAGAAGGAGAAGTCTGGGGGCTCCTCGAGTCCCTGGTGCTTCAGTTACTGAGGAAGGAGAAGTCTGGGGGCTCCTCGAGTCCCTGGTGCTTCAGTTACTGAGGAAGGAGAAGGAGAAGTCTGGGGCCTCCTCGAGTCCTTGGTGCTTCAGTTACTGAGGAAGGAGAAGGAGAAGTCTGGGGGCTCCTCGAGTCCCTGGTGCTTCAGTTACTGAGGAAGGAGAAGTCTGGGGCTCCTCGAGTCCTTGGTGCTTCAGTTACTGAGGAAGGAGAAGGAGAAGTCTGGGGCCTCCTCGAGTCCTTGGTGCTTCAGTTACTGAGGAAGGAGAAGTCTGGGGGCTCCTCAAGTCCCTGGTGCTTCAGTTACTGAGGAAGGAGAAGTCTGGGGCTCCTCGAGTCCCTGGTGCTTCAGTTACTGAGGAAGGAGAAGTCTGGGGGCTCCTCGAGTCCCTGGTGCTTCAGTTACTGAGGAAGGAGAAGTCTGGGGGCTCCTCGAGTCCTTGGTGCTTCAGTTACTGAGGAAGGAGAAGGAGAAGTCTGGGGCCTCCTCGAGTCCTTGGTGCTTCAGTTACTGAGGAAGGAGAAGTCTGGGGGCTCCTCAAGTCCCTGGTGCTTCAGTTACTGAGGAAGGAGAAGTCTGGGGGCTCCTCGAGTCCCTGGTGCTTCAGTTACTGAGTAAGGAGAAGGAGAAGTCTGGGGGCTCCTCGAGTCCCTGGTGCTTCAGTTACTGAGGAAGGAGAAGTCTGGGGGCTCCTCAAGTCCCTGGTGCTTCAGTTACTGAGGAAGGAGAAGTCTGGGGGCTCCTCAAGTCCCTGGTGCTTCAGTTACTGAGGAAGGAGAAGTCTGGGGGCTCCTCGAGTCCCTGGTGCTTCAGTTACTGAGGAAGGAGAAGTCTGGGGTCTCCTCGAGTCCCTGGTGCTTCAGTTACTGAGGAAGGAGAAGTCTGGGGGCTCCTCAAGTCCCTGGTGCTTCAGTTACTGAGGAAGGAGAAGTCTGGGGTCTCCTCGAGTCCCTGGTGCTTCAGTTACTGAGGAAGGAGAAGTCTGGGGTCTCCTCGAGTCCCTGGTGCTTCAGTTACTGAGGAAGGAGAAGTCTGGGGGCTCCTCGAGTCCCTGGTGCTTCAGTTACTGAGGAAGGAGAAGGAGAAGTCTGGGGCCTCCTCGAGTCCCTGGTGCTTCAGTTACTGAGGAAGGAGAAGGAGAAGTCTGGGGGCTCCTCGAGTCCCTGGTGCTTCAGTTACTGAGGAAGGAGAAGTCTGGGGGCTCCTCAAGTCCCTGGTGCTTCAGTTACTGAGGAAGGAGAAGGAGAAGTCTGGGGCCTCCTCGAGTCCCTGGTGCTTCAGTTACTGAGTAAGGAGAAGGAGAAGTCTGGGGGCTCCTCGAGTCCCTGGTGCTTCAGTTACTGAGGAAGGAGAAGTCTGGGGGCTCCTCGAGTCCCTGGTGCTTCAGTTACTGAGGAAGGAGAAGTCTGGGGTCTCCTCAGGTCCCTGGTGCTTCAGTTACTGAGGAAGGAGAAGTCTGGGGGCTCCTCGAGTCCCTGGTGCTTCAGTTACTGAGGAAGGAGAAGTCTGGGGGCTCCTCAAGTCCCTGGTGCTTCAGTTACTGAGGAAGGAGAAGTCTGGGGGCTCCTCGAGTCCCTGGTGCTTCAGTTACTGAGGAAGGAGAAGTCTGGGGTCTCCTCGAGTCCCTGGTGCTTCAGTTACTGAGGAAGGAGAAGTCTGGGGGCTCCTCAAGTCCCTGGTGCTTCAGTTACTGAGGAAGGAGAAGTCTGGGGGCTCCTCGAGTCCCTGGTGCTTCAGTTACTGAGGAAGGAGAAGTCTGGCGGCTCCTCGAGTCCCTGGTGCTTCAGTTACTGAGGAAGGAGAAGTCTGGGGGCTCCTCGAGTCCCTGGTGCTTCAGTTACTGAGGAAGGAGAAGTCTGGGGGCTCCTCGAGTCCCTGGTGCTTCAGTTACTGAGGAAGGAGAAGGAGAAGTCTGGGGCCTCCTCGAGTCCCTGGTGCTTCAGTTACTGAGGAAGGAGAAGTCTGGGGGCTCCTCGAGTCCCAGGTGCTTCAGTTACTGAGGAAGGAGAAGGAGAAGTCTGGGGGCTCCTCAAGTCCCTGGTGCTTCAGTTACTGAGGAAGGAGAAGTCTGGGGGCTCCTCGAGTCCCTGGTGCTTCAGTTACTGAGGAAGGAGAAGTCTGGGGACTCCTCGAGTCCCAGGTGCTTCAGTTACTGAGGAAGGAGAAGGAGAAGTCTGGGGGCTCCTCGAGTCCCTGGTGCTTCAGTTACTGAGGAAGGAGAAGTCTGGGGGCTCCTCGAGTCCCTTTTCAGACTCCTGACCAACTTCCTCAATGTTCTCCTGAGTCTTCAACAGACTCTTCCTGTTTCTCCGAAGCACTTGACCGTTCTCCGTTTCCACAGTGAATGGCCTGGGACCCACTGAGGAATCAGGACCCTCATTTCTCACAACATCCCCTTCCCGAAGAGGTTCCAGTCTCCTTGTCACTCTGTCATAATTCATGTTCTGCTTGAGCTTGAGCTTCACTCTCTTATTATCCAGCACCTTCTTGTCGTTGTGTAGTTTGAAATGTGTGGTACCGTGGTGCGCAGCTTGCGACACATGAGGAGCTCAGCAGCGGATGCACCACACTCCAGCGGTGCGGCCCTGTAACTCAACAGAGCCAGGTAAGGGTCACTTTTACCATCACTTGCCTTTTTCAGCAGCCTTTTAACAATATGGACCCCTTGTTCAGCCTGCCCATTGGCCCGTTGGCCCGTTGGCCCGTGGGCCCGTTGGCCCGTTGGCCCGTTGGCCCGTTGGCCCATTGGCCCGTGGGCCCATTGGCCCATTGGCCCGTTGGCCCGTGGGCCCATTGGCCCGTTGGCCCGTGGGCCCAATGGCCCATTGGCCCGTTGGCCCGTGGGCCCGTGGGCCCGTTGGCCCGTTGGCCCGTTGGCCCGTGGGCCCGTTGGCCCGTTGGCCCGTGGGCCCGTGGGCCCGTTGGCCCGTTGGCCCGTTGGCCCGTGGGCCCGTTGGCCCGTTGGCCCGTGGGCCCATTGGCCCGTTGGCCCGTTGGCCCGTTGGCCCGTGGGCCCATTGGCCCGTTGGCCCATTGCCTCCCGCGAGAAGCGGACGAGAGACGGACGAGAGGCGAGAACTAGAGCCTCTCGTCCCACATCACGGTCAGACACACACACAGACACACACACACACACACACACACACACACACACACACACACAGACACACCCACACACAGACACACACACACTCTCACACACACACACAGCCTCTCTCACACACACACACAGCCTCTCACACACACACACACAGACTCTCACACACACACACACACACACACACACACACACACACACACACACACACACACACACACACACACCACACACACACCACACACACACACACACACACACACACACACACACACAGACTCTCACACACACACACACACACACAACACACACACACACACACACACACACACACACACACACACACACACACACACACAGACACACACACTCACACACACACACACACACACACACACACACACACACACACACACACACACACACACACACACACACACACACACACACACACAGAGACACACACACACTCACACAGACAGACAGACACACACACACACACACACACACACACATACACACACACACACACACACACACACACACACACACACACACACAGCCTCTCACACACACACACACACACACACACACACACACCACACACACACACACACACACACACACACACACACACACACACCACACACACACACACACACACACACACACACACACACACACACACACACTCACACAGACAGACACACACACACACACACACAAACTCACACACACACACAGACACACACACGCACACACACACAGACTCTCACACACACAGACACTCACAGACACACACACACGCTCACACAGCCTCTCACACACACACACACACACACACACACACACACACACACACACACACGCTAACACACTCACACACACACACACCCACACACACACACACACACACACACACACACACACACACACACACACACACACACACACACACACACACACACACACTAACACACACACACACACACACACACACACACACACACACACACACACACACACACACACACACACACACAGCCTCTCACACACACACACACACACACACACACACACACACACACACACACACACACACACACACACACACACACACACACACACACACAGCTTCCCCGTGAGGCTCCTGCAGGTTAATACTTGTGTGTTTATGTGAACGTAGGTATAAGAAATGTTTCTACAGCTGACTCTTGAATATATGAGATATGATGTTTCCTCTCCGGTCACCTGACCTGAGGAACAACGCTGCCCGGTCACCTGACCTGAGGAACAACGCTGCCCGGTCACCTGACCTGAGGCAGCACCAACAGCAGTGAACACAGATGAAGAGGCAGTGGGTGTTGTTTGATTGGTCGGCTCGGGCCCGAGGCAACAGGAAGTGCTCCTGCGCTGCTTAACTAGCTATTAGCGCTAATCCTCGGTTTAGCGCTGAGCCGCTGTAATGGGATGAGCCGCGGGGGGCGTTGCCCTCGGTCTGTCCCTCAGAGCCCACTGTCCTCTCCACACTCTGAACCCTGAGCACTGACGATGGCAGACCCCTCCGCCCCCCCCACAGGCTGCAGCTCGGCGGTATGAGGACAGGAGCGTCGCTGTGAACCGTCTGCAAATAGGAAAGTCTTCTCTTTGCTTCTTCCCGCGTTCCCGCGAGTCTCTGCTGCACGCGTCGCCATGCCGTTCATGCCGGTGAAGTTCAACCTGCAGAAGCGGGTGAAGCTGGCTCAGGGCCTCTGGATGGTCTACTGGCTCTCCGTCGTCGTGGGGATCCTCATCTTCAGCCTGGGCCTCTTCTTCAAGGTGGAGCTGCGCAAGAGGAGCGAGATGATGGACAACAACGAGAGCCACCTGGTCCCCAACCTGCTGATCCTGGTGGGGCTGCTGGCCGGCGGGGTCAGCGCCTTCGGGGGCAAGGTGTGCCACGACTCGCTGGACCCCATCAAGTTCGCCCGGTGGAAGCCCATGCTGAAGCCCTACCTACTGCTGTGCTGCGGCTTCAACGTGCTGCTGCTGCTCACCGCGCTGCTCTGCTTCCTCATGCAGTTCGCCGTGTACCTGACGCTGGCCGAGGGCCTGAAGAACAGCATCAAGTTCTACAAGGACACGGACACGCCGGGCCGCTGCTACATGAAGAGGACGCTGGACATGACGCAGATCGAGTTCCGCTGCTGCGGGAACAACAACTTCCGGGACTGGTTCGAGGTGCAGTGGATCAGCAACCGCTACCTGGACATGAGCAACGAGCTGGTGAAAGAGTGAGTCCACACCTGGGGGGGTTTCATGTGAGGGGGGGGCAGTAAGGGTCCATGAGCAACCAGCTGGTGAAAGAGTGAGTCCACACCTGGGGGGGTTCATGTGGGGGGGGGCAGTAAGGGTCCATGAGCAACGACCTGGTGAAAGAGTGAGTCCACACCTGGGGGGGTTTCATGTGGGGGGGGGGGCAGTAAGGGTCCATGAGCAACGACTTGGTGAAAGAGTGAGTCTACACCCAGGGGCGGATCTACCGGGGTGGCATGGGGTGGCAACTGCCACCCTAAACAATAGCCTTGCCACCCAGGCTGCCACCCCAGTTGGCATCTTTGTTTTGAAAGAAAAGTTGTGGCTCATCGGACATTTATGAGAGAAAGTCTCTAATGTCCGAGTGCAAGTGAATGCACCACAAGATGCACGTCATGTAACCCCTCCCCCGGTCCTGGCGCGAGAGTGGAAATATGATTGGTGGCCAATTCACTTGAACGGGGGAACGGCGCAAAACGAGAAGCCTTTCGTTCGGACCCAAGCACTGAAGGGATGAGGTAGTTGCGGTCCGCACTGACAGAGAAGAGCCTGTCAGTGCGGCTGCACTCAGCATTGAATCAAAACGCACTACAGCTGTTGATCTTAATCAGTCTGTGAGGCGTTTTGCTGAACAAAATAGTAATCGCTGCATTCAGCTGTAATATACACGTCAACGTGATGCTCTGCTCACGGATGACTCGATGAGAATAACAAACTATTAAGATGATGATCTTGTATGCGTGTATATATTTTTTTCTTTGAGGGGGTCTGCCCCCAAAAAACAGTTTTATGTCCTGAAAAAGTCAAATCAGACGGTGTGTAAAACTTCACTGCCCAGCCAGCAGAAAGTAACCACTTTGATGTAACTAGGCCAGCAGGTAAGGACTCTCCACTGGATCATAACTGAAGCGATGTTTTAGCTGAATACACGTTTTTTAACCCTAACTGATGCAGTTAGTCACTTCTTTAATGTTTGTTCTTTCTGATGTAAAGTCAAGGTTGTAACTGTATATCAATAATTATATAATTACTTGTTTTTCAAATTTGAAGGAGGGTGAGCAAGCATCTTGATGAACATTCATCATTAACTCCTCCAACAAATATAGTGTATTCAATAATAAATGAATATGTGAATCATAACAGTTCTTCACTATATCTGTAAAGCGTCTTTGAGCACCTGTAAAAACGCTAACAAATTAAATCTATTATTATTATTATTATTTATTAACAGTGATTGACAGCTGATAGGAATAATATGATTGTTAATAGTATCATATTCATTCAGACAAACATCGATGAGACAGTTAATGAATGTACTCATTGCAGCAGTCTGCACAGATTCGTTGCCCTGCTGGTCTAAGAGTGAGGCAAACTCATTCAGTTATTGTTCAGTTAAAATTCATTAAATTACGTCTGCCACCTTATATGTAAGGCTTTACTGATGTGCCACAATAATATCACCTATGTGATTGAGTTAAAATATTAATATTGTGGCTTTCCAAGTTAACATTGATTGTAGGGGTGTAACGGTTCACAAACATTTCGGTTCGGTACGTACCTCGTTTTTAGGTCACAGGTCGGTTCGGTACGTTTTCGGTACAGCAGGAAAAATTATCACAAAACATTAAATATTTTTTTTTAATTATTATTAAACTGTGAATAATGTATTCAAATAAATATAAAATATAATAAAATAAACATTAAGGTGCAGCATTTCGATGAACTGAAATAATCTGTATTTGAACTGTACTGTACCTAAGCAGCCAGCTTGGCATCAGGACTTGCTTGTCATTGTATTTTCATGTTGTTCTAAAGAAAGATGAACTTGTCCACATTGCTTGCTGAAAGTTCAGATCTGCTGGCACTAGCAATGTCTCCTGCTGTGGAGAACACCCTCTCTAGGGACAGAGGCAGCAGATACAGCCAGGTAGCGCTTTGCTACCATGGCAACATAAGGATACTTGGCGTTGGTAATAGCTTTGGCTCGGTCTGAACTCTCTGCGAGTGGTGGAGGCTACATGCTAGCGGGAGTTGGGTTTGCACTTCAGTCTTTTGGTACCGGTGATATTCACGTTCGGGTGATGCCTTTTCAAATGAGTGTGCAAGTTTGATGTATTGCCACTGACAGCCGCGTAACCAATTTTAGTTGAACAATGCCGACAAACAGCTTTGGGTCGGTCCACCTGTCTTTGTCCGTCATCCTTGTACGTAACTGCGAAACCAAAATGTTCCCAAACCGGAGACTTCAATGATGCTGGAGGATTTTCAGCTCAACTTTATCTGCGTTCGCCATTTCGACAGTTCCTCAAATTACTGACTACATTTGAACGCATCCCGGTGACCAGCTCTCATAGTATGCCTCTCGTCCAATGAAATTAAATGATATAGATTACTTCCAGAAAGTTGTTCATGTTCTCAATTTTTTACGTTTAACGCTATATTCGTTCGGAACACACGTGTACCGTTACACCCCTAATTGATTGATATGATTGCGATTTAAATCAGCATATACTTCTGTCAGGGGATGCCACCCCTCAAAATCTCCTGCCAGCCTCTTGCCACCCCATGAATATTTGTCTAGATCCGCTCCTGTCTACACCTGGGGGGTTTCATGTGGGGGGGGCAGTAAGGGTCCATGAGCAACGAGCTGGTGAAAGAGTGAGTCCACACCTGGGGGGTTTCATGTGGGGGGGGGGCAGTAAGGGTCCATGAGCAACGAGCTGGTGAAAGAGTGAGTCCACACCTGGGGGGTTTCATGTGGGGGGCAGTAAGGGTCCATGAGCAACGAGCTGGTGAAAGAGTGAGTCCACACCTGGGGGGTTTCATGTGGGGGGGGGGCAGTAAGGGTCCATGAGCAACCAGCTGGTGAAAGAGTGAGTCCACACCTGGGGGGTTTCATGTGGGGGGGGGGGCAGTAAGGGTCCATGAGCAACGAGCTGGTGAAAGAGTGAGTCCACACCTGGGGGGGTTTCATGTGGGGGGGGGGGCAGTAAGGGTCCATGAGCAACGAGCTGGTGAAAGAGTGAGTCCACACCTGGGGGGGTTTCATGTGGGGGGGGGGGCAGTAAGGGTCCATGAGCAACGAGCTGGTGAAAGAGTGAGTCCACACCTGGGGGGTTTCATGTGGGGGGGGGGGGCAGTAAGGGTCCATGAGCAACGAGCTGGTGAAAGAGTGAGTCCACACCTGGGGGGTTTCATGTGGGGGGGGGCAGTAAGGGTCCATGAGCAACCAGCTGGTGAAATAGTGAGTCCACACCTGGGGGGTTTCATGTGGGGGGGGGGCAGTAAGGGTCCATGAGCAACGAGCTGGTGAAAGAGTGAGTCCACACCTGGGGGGGTTTCATGTGGGGGGGGGGGCAGTAAGGGTCCTCACTTTTTGTCCACAGAGACTCTTCAGGTTACACTTGATTTCTGATTTCCAGAAACCTCTAGTTGCTGTGGACTCTATGCTCTGATTGGTTAACGGGGTCAGCGCTCTGATTGGTTAACAGGGTCAGCGCTCTGATTGGTGAACGGGGTCAGAGCAGGATAACGGGGGATCAAGGAGGGAGGAGTCGCCGTGCAGCAGGTCAGTGTGCCGGCCCGGCTCTAAGTCCATAATCAGGATCTGATTTCCACCTCGCTGCAGATTATCAGCCGCTGACAGGACAAGGTTACCCCCCCCCCCCCCCCCCCCCCCCCCCGCCTGAGAGCTGCTACCTGCACCCGAGTATTCCCACCGCAGGCTGCCTCTGGTTCTGTGTGTGTGTGTGTGTGTGTGTGTGTGTGTGTGTGTGTGTGTGTGTGTGTGTGTGTGTGTGTGTGTGTGTGTGTGTGTGTGTGTGTGTGTGTGTGTGTGTGTGTGTGTGTGTGTGTGTGTGTGTGTGTGTGTGTGTGTGTGTGTGTGTGTGTGTGTGTGTGTGTGTGTGTGTGTGTGTGTGTGTGTGTGTGTGTGTGTGTGTGTGTGTGTGTGTGTGTGTGTGTGTGTGTGTGTGTGTGTGTGTGTGTGTGTGTGTGTGTGTGTGTGTTAAACAGGTTGAGGGTGTGGAGAGTTACCTCCACTCTCTGTTTAGCGCCCCCTGCAGGTCACTCCTGTCCTGCTGGTCTTCTAATGGACCTTCAATAAACCACAGCCCCCCTGAGAGTAACCCTGGGCTGCAGTCCAATTGTCCAAAAATCAGCTCCTTTCCTCTCCTCCTCCCCTCTGAGTGAAAGGTCACGGGGTTAAGGGATAGTGGATAGGAGAATTCAAAAGGACTTAGGAGAAGAGACTGCGGTACTTTAGAGCAGTGGTTCTCAAATGGGGGTACGTGGACCCCTAGGGGTACGTTGGAGTACTGCCGGGGGTACGTGGACCCCTAGGGGTACGTTGGAGTACTGCCGGGGGTACGTGGACCCCTAGGGGTACGTTGGAGTACTGCCGGGGGTACGTGAGATGTATTTTATGTTAATGAAAAAGTAAGGAAGTCTGAGCCGTGTGGGTTGATATGAACAGTGTAACAGCTGCAGCTGCCTCGCTGTCAGAACGACGAAGCTCTCAGTGAAGCTCGAGCCCACGTTTCTCTACATCAAGTACAACTTATTAGAAAGATCAGTTCAATGCAGCTCATGTCGTCTCCGTGCTGCTGCTCGATGTTAACATGAATTTAGTGATGGATTGTAAACATTTGAAATGTAGCATTTAAGTGTTTCTCATGTTGTTGTTTTAGTAAATCAGACTGATGGTGCTGCGCTGTACTGCACCTCTTCATATAGGCTTTTGTTTTGGGATGCACGATAATTATCGGTCCGATATTAGGAATTATGACGTCATCCCGATAAACCCGATACCAGTATTAATAGCCCCGATAATATACAATATATTTTTTGGGTAAAAAAAAATAAAAAAATCCTGCGGTGTGGGTGGGTTGGGATGAGGGGCGCTTGTTTTTCACTCGGCTCCTCCCGTTTTGCCAGTACTGTGGTGTTTAGGAAGAGGGGAGTTCTTCACAAATCCAGCGCTCCCTAATACTTCGAACCTGATCAGTCACCTGAAACATCGCCATCGCTACGATGGTGTGTTAAAAGCGTACGAAGACAATAATACAATACAAAGTGTGTGTGTGTGTGTGTGTGTGCGTGCGTGCGTGTGTGTGTGTGTCTGTGCGCGCGCGTGTTGGAGCTATGTGCAACTCAAGGCATATGCTCGAACCAAAGCTGCCTGGACGCTGCAGTCATGTTGCACTCTCCTGCTGAGTGTGCTCACTTCTCCTCCAACGTCCCGCTGTCTGCTTCCTGCATCAAGTCAAGAGCTCGGGCTGTAGCCTGCAGGAACCTGTAGGCAGAGGGCCGGTTAGGGGGCGGGGCCTAACCCGGCCCTCTGTCTACAGAGACTATACTGTTATGTTCTGTTTAAGTATGTATTCGTATATTATGTGTTGTGTGTATTTTCAATGTAGTGTTTTGTGTGTGTGTATTCTGTAATGACAAAACAATGTAAAAGGAAGTTTTCAAAAAAAAAGTTAGGGACATTCTCAGATACTCAGATATACATTGACGACAAAAACAGTATAACACTAACCTGTCTCCCTCCCTGTCTCCCCCTCTGTCTCCCCCTGTCTCCCCCTGTCTCCCTGCAGCCGGGTCCTCAGTAACGTGGAGGGGAAGTACCTGATGGACAGCGTGCCGTTCAGCTGCTGCAACCCCGGGTCCCCGCGGCCCTGCATCCAGCACCACCTGACCAACAACACGGCGCACTATGACTACGACCACCGCATCGAGGAGCTGAACATCTGGAGCCGGGGCTGCCGGGAGGCGCTGTTCGCCTACTTCAGCAGCATGATGAACAGCATCGGGGTCCTCATCCTCTTCACCATCATGCTGGAGGTGAGCCCCGCCCACAGCACCTGCAGCCAATCAGCATTCAGCTAGCTGTCGTTTTACCCACCCAGTTTAGATGTAACCACACCCACTTCCTCATGATGAAAGCATGACGCAGTAAACCTGAAGTCTCTTCGTAGAGACTCTTCGTACAGACTCTTCGTACAGACTCTTCGTACAGACTCCTCGTACAGACTCTTAGTACAGACTCTTCGTACAGACTCTTCGTACAGACTGTTCGTACAGACTCTTCGTACAGACTCTTTGTAGAGTCTCTTCGTAGAGACTCCTCGTACAGACTCTTCGTACAGACTCTTCGTACAGACTCTTCGTACAGACTCTTTGTAGAGTCTCTTCATAGAGACTCTAAATAATCATAACTCATCATGCTGACTCAGGTCAGGGTTCAGGACTCTTGGTGCTGACTCAGGTCTGGGTTCAGGACTCTTGGTGCTGACTCAGGTCTGGGTTCAGGACTCTTGGTGCTGACTCAGGTCAGGGTTCAGGACTCATAGTGCTGACTCAGGTCAGGGGTCAGGACTCTTGGTGCTGACTCAGGTCTGGGTTCAGGACTCTTGGTGCTGACTCAGGTCTGGGTTCAGGACTCTTGGTGCTGACTCAGGTCTGGGTTCAGGACTCTTGGTGCTGACTCAGGTCTGGGTTCAGGACTCTTGGTGCTGACTCAGGTCAGGGTTCAGGACTCTTGGTGCTGACTCAGGTCTGGGTTCAGGACTCTTGGTGCTGACTCAGGTCTGGGTTCAGGACTCTTGGTGCTGACTCAGGTCAGGGTTCAGGACTCTTGGTGCTGACTCAGGTCAGGGTTCAGGACTCTTGGTGCTGACTCAGGTCAGGGTTCAGGACTCTTGGTGCTGACTCAGGTCAGGGTGTATGGCAGGTGTGTCTCTGAGGTGTGTCTCTGAGGCCTTTCTCCTGTGGGGGGTCAGAGCTCGTTAGTCTCAGGTAATCCGACCCGCCTGAAGCTCTGGGTTAGCAGAGCACTGATTAGCTCAGATTAGCGTGAGCTCCTGAGCAGCTGCTCTCCAGACCGCAGCGAGGACACACGGGGAATGAGACCTTGTGTCTCAATGAGATTCACCCGTAGCTGTAGCTGATAGTTAAATATATATTACTACAATACTCAGATTACAGTCAAATATATATTATTACAATACTCAGATTACAGTCAAATATATATTATTACAATACTCAGATTACAGTCAAATATATATTATTACAATACTCAGATTACAGTCAAATATATATTATTACAATACTCAGATTACAGTCAAATATATATTATTACAATACTCAGATTACAGTCAAATATATATTATTACAATACTCAGATTACAGTCAAATATATATTATTACAATACTCAGATTACAGTCAAATCAAATCAAGTTTTATTTATAGCACATTTATAAAGGATGTCTGGTGGAGCCAAAGTGCTGCACATAAGATACAACTAGCCTACAGTCGAGACCCTCTGTCCTCAGACCCTCTGTCCTCAGACCCTCTGTCCTCAGACCCTCTGTCCTCAGACCCTCTGTCCTAGACCCTCTGTCCTCAGACCCTCTGTCCTCAGACCCTCTGTCCTTATACCCTCTGTCCTCAGACCCTCTGTCCTTATACCCTCTGTCCTCAGACCCTCTGTCCTCAGACCCTCTGTCCTCAGACCCTCTGTCCTCAGACCCTCTGTCCTAGACCCTCTGTCCTCAGACCCTCTGTCCTCAGACCCTCTGTCCTCAGACCCTCTGTCCTCAGACCCTCTGTCCTCAGACCCTCTGTCCTTATACCCTCTGTCCTAGACCCTCTGTCCTAGACCCTCTGTCCTAGACCCTCTGTCCTCAGACCCTCTGTCCTCATACCCTCTGTCCTAGACCCTCTGTCCTCAGACCCTCTGTCCTAGACCCTCTGTCCTAGACCCTCTGTCCTCAGACCCTCTGTCCTCAGACCCTCTGTCCTTATACCCTCTGTCCTAGACCCTCTGTCCTCAGACCCTCTGTCCTAGACCCTCTGTCCTAGACCCTCTGTCCTCAGACCCTCTGTCCTCAGACCCTCTGTCCTTAGACCCTCTGTCCTCAGACCCTCTGTCCTCAGACCCTCTGTCCTCAGACCCTCTGTCCTTATACCCTCTGTCCTAGACCCTCTGTCCTCAGACCCTCTGTCCTAGACCCTCTGTCCTAGACCCTCTGTCCTCAGACCCTCTGTCCTCAGACCCTCTGTCCTTATACCCTCTGTCCTAGACCCTCTGTCCTCAGACCCTCTGTCCTAGACCCTCTGTCCTAGACCCTCTGTCCTCAGACCCTCTGTCCTCAGACCCTCTGTCCTTATACCCTCTGTCCTAGACCCTCTGTCCTCAGACCCTCTGTCCTAGACCCTCTGTCCTAGACCCTCTGTCCTCAGACCCTCTGTCCTCAGACCCTCTGTCCTTATACCCTCTGTCCTCAGACCCTCTGTCCTTATACCCTCTGTCCTCAGACCCTCTGTCCTCATACCCTCTGTCCTTATACCCTCTGTCCTCAGACCCTCTGTCCTTATACCCTCTGTCTTCAGACCCTCTGTCCTTATACCCTCTGTCCTCAGACCCTCTGTCCTTAGACCCTCTATCCTTAGATCCTCTGTCCTTATACCCTCTGTCCTCAGACCCTCTGTCCTTATACCCTCTGTCCTCAGACCCTCTGTCCTTAGACCCTCTATCCTTAGACCCTCTGTCCTTAGACCCTCTGTCCTCAGACCCTCTGTCCTTAGACCCTCTGTCCTTAGACCCTTCATATCCATGTTGTTGCACCATGAGAGAACAAGTGGTGGGGAGGGGGTTATATTAGGGGAGAGGGAGGACGTTCCTCACAGACATTCCTCAGAGACGTTCCTCAGAGACGTTCCTCAGAGACGTTCCTCAGAGAGGGAGGAGGTTCCTCAGAGAGGGAGGAGGTTCCTCAGAGAGGGAGGACGTTCCTCAGAGAGGGAGGACGTTCCTCAGAGAGGGAGGACGTTCCTCAGAGAGGGAGGAGGTTCCTCAGAGAGGGAGGACGTTCCTCAGAGACGTTCCTCAGAGAGGGAGGACGTTCCTCAGAGAGGGAGGACGTTCCTCAGAGACGTTCCTCAGAGACATTCCTCAGAGAGGGAGGACATTCCTCAGAGACGTTCCTCAGAGAGGGAGGACGTTCCTCAGAGAGGTTCCTCAGAGAGGGAGGACGTTCCTCAGAGACGTTCCTCAGAGACGTTCCTCAGAGAGGGAGGACGTTCCTCAGAGAGGGAGGACGTTCCTCAGAGATGTTCCTCAGAGAGGGAGGACGTTCCTCAGAGAGGTTCCTCAGAGATGTTCCTCAGAGAGGGAGGACGTTCCTCAGAGACGTTCCTCAGACGTTCCTCAGAGTCGTTCCTCAGAGAGGGAGGACGTTCCTCAGAGAGGTTCCTCAGAGACGTTCCTCAGAGACGTTCCTCAGAGAGGGAGGACGTTCCTCAGAGTCGTTCCTCAGAGAGAGAGGACGTTCCTCAGAGAGGGAGGAGGTTCCTCAGAGAGGGAGGAGGTTCCTCAGAGAGGGAAGACGTTCCTCAGAGAGGGAGGACGTTCCTCAGAGACGTTCCTCAGAGACATTCCTCAGAGAGGGAGGACGTTCCTCAGAGAGGGAGGACATTCCTCAGAGACGTTCCTCAGAGACATTCCTCAGAGAGGGAGGACGTTCCTCAGAGAGGGAGGACGTTCCTCAGAGACGTTCCTCAGAGAGGGAGGACGTTCCTCAGAGACGTTCCTCAGAGACGTTCCTCAGAGACGTTCCTCAGAGAGGGAGGACGTTCCTCAGAGACGTTCCTCAGACGTTCCTCAGAGAGGGAGGACGTTCCTCAGAGACGTTCCTCAGAGTCGTTCCTCAGAGAGGGAGGACGTTCCTCAGAGAGGTTCCTCAGAGACGTTCCTCAGAGAGGGAGGACGTTCCTCAGACGTTCCTCAGAGACGTTCCTCAGAGAGGGAGGACGTTCCTCAGAGAGGTTCCTCAGAGACGTTCCTCAGAGAGGGAGGACGTTCCTCAGAGACGTTCCTCAGAGAGGTTCCTCAGAGACGTTCCTCAGAGAGGGAGGACGTTCCTCAGACGTTCCTCAGAGTCGTTCCTCAGAGAGGGAGGACGTTCCTCAGAGTCGTTCCTCAGAGACGTTCCTCAGAGAGGGAGGACGTTCCTCAGACGTTCCTCAGAGAGGGAGGACGTTCCTCAGAGACGTTCCTCAGAGAGGGAGGACGTTCCTCAGAGACGTTCCTCAGAGACGTTCCTCAGAGAGGTTCCTCAGAGACGTTCCTCAGAGAGGGAGGACGTTCCTCAGAGACGTTCCTCAGAGTCGTTCCTCAGAGAGGGAGGACGTTCCTCAGAGAGGTTCCTCAGAGACGTTCCTCAGAGAGGTTCCTCAGAGTCGTTCCTCAGAGAGGGAGGACGTTCCTCAGAGAGGTTCCTCAGAGATGGTCCTCAGAGTCGTTCCTCAGAGAGGTTCCTCAGAGACGTTCCTCAGAGTCGTTCCTCAGACAGGTTCCTCAGAGACGTTCCTCAGAGAGGTTCCTCAGAGTCGTTCCTCAGAGAGGGAGGACGTTCCTCAGAGAGGTTCCTCAGAGTCGTTCCTCAGAGAGGGAGGACGTTCCTCAGAGAGGTTCCTCAGAGATGGTCCTCAGAGTCGTTCCTCAGAGAGGTTCCTCAGAGACGTTCCTCAGAGACGTTCCTCAGAGAGGTTCCTCAGAGATGGTCCTCAGAGTCGTTCCTCAGAGAGGTTCCTCAGAGACGTTCCTCAGAGAGGGAGGACGTTCCTCAGAGACGTTCCTCAGAGTCGTTCCTCAGAGAGGGAGGACGTTCCTCAGAGAGGTTCCTCAGAGACGTTCCTCAGAGAGGTTCCTCAGAGTCGTTCCTCAGAGAGGGAGGACGTTCCTCAGAGAGGTTCCTCAGAGATGGTCCTCAGAGTCGTTCCTCAGAGAGGTTCCTCAGAGACGTTCCTCAGAGACGTTCCTCAGAGAGGTTCCTCAGAGATGGTCCTCAGAGTCGTTCCTCAGAGAGGTTCCTCAGAGACGTTCCTCAGAGAGGGAGGACGTTCCTCAGAGACGTTCCTCAGAGTCGTTCCTCAGAGAGGGAGGACGTTCCTCAGAGAGGTTCCTCAGAGACGTTCCTCAGTCGTTCCTCAGAGTCGTTCCTCAGAGTCGTTCCTCAGAGACGTTCCTCAGAGAGGGAGGACGTTTCCGTGCGGCGATGTGCTAAGCTGCATGCTGGGCAGTTCTCCGAGGATCAGGAACTATTCCTGGGATAATCTGAGCAGTGGCAACAGGTTGCATTCTGGGAAGATCAGGGTCAGTTCCTGCGAGCGAGATTTTGTGGGTCAAATAAACAAGTTTGATCTGAAGCGTCACGAGATTACAGAGAACTCAGGAACACCTTCATTGCAGCTTTAGGGTGTTGTTATTTACCTCTCAGTTGTTTGCGTCATCTTTTGTTTACCACACAGTCTTTAGTCCATTAACTGGGGGTTCTCTCATTAACTGGGGGTTCTCTCATTAACTGGGGGTTCTCTCATTAACTGGGGGTTTCTCTCATTAACTGGGGGTTCTCTCATTAACTGAGGGTTCTCTCATTAACTGGGGGTTCTCTCATTAACTGGGGGTTTCTCTCATTAACTGGGGGTTCTCTCATTAACTGGGGGTTTCTCTCATTAACTGAGGGTTTCTCTCATTAACTGGGGGTTCTCTCATTAACTGGGGTTCTCTCATTAACTGGGGGTTTCTCTCATTAACTGGGGTTCTCTCATTAACTGGGGGTTTCTCTCATTAACTGGGGGTTTCTCTCATTAACTGGGGGTTTCTCTCATTAACTGGGGGTTCTCTCATTAACTGGGAGTTCTCTCATTAACTGGGGGTTTGTCTCATTAACTGGGGGTTCTCTCATTAACTGGGGGTTTGTCTCATTAACTGGGGGTTCTCTCATTAACTGGGGGTTTTCTCATTAACTGGGGGTTTCTCTCATTAACTGGGGGGTTTCTCTCATTAACTGGGAGTTCTCTCATTAACTGGGGGTTTGTCTCATTAACTGGGGGTTCTCTCATTAACTGGGGGTTTGTCTCATTAACTGGGGGTTTGTCTCATTAACTGGGGGTTCTCTCATTAACTGGGAGTTCTCTCATTAACTGGGGGTTCTCTCATTAACTGGGGGTTTCTCTCATTAACTGGGGGTTTCTCTCATTAACTGGGGGTTCTCTCATTAACTGGGGGTTTCTCTCATTAACTGGGGGTTCTCTCATTAACTGGGGGGTTCTCTCATTAACTGGGGGTTCTCTCATTAACTGGGGGTTCTCTCATTAACTGGGGGGTTTCTCTCATTAACTGGGGGTTCTCTCATTAACTGGGGGGTTCTCTCATTAACTGGGGTTTCTCTCATTAACTGGGGGTTCTCTCATTAACTGGGGGGTTCTCTCATTAACTGGGGGTTCTCTCATTAACTGGGGGTTCTCTCATTAACTGGGGTTTCTCTCATTAACTGAGGGGTTCTCTCATTAACTGGGGGTTTCTCTCATTAACTGAGGGGTTTCTCTCATTAACTGGGGGGTTCTCTCATTAACTGGGGGTTCTCTCATTAACTGGGGGTTTCTCTCATTAACTGGGGGTTTCTCTCATTAACTGGAGGGTTTCTCTCATTAACTGGGGGTTTCTCTCATTAACTGGGGGTTTCTCTCATTAACTGGGGTTATCTCTCATTAACTGGGGGTTCTCTCATTAACTGGGGGTTTCTCTCATTAACTGGGGGTTTCTCTCATTAACTGGGGGTTTCTCTCATTAACTGGGGGTTTCTCTCATTAACTGGGGGTTCTCTCATTAACTGGGGGAGTTCTCATTAACTGGGGGTTCTCTCATTAACTGGGGGTTTCTCTCATTAACTGGGGTTCTCTCATTAACTGGGGGTTTCTCTCATTAACTGGGGGTTTCTCTCATTAACTGGGGGTTTCTCTCATTAACTGGGGGTTTCTCTCATTAACTGGGGGGTTTCTCTCATTAACTGGGGGTTCTCTCATTAACTGGGGGTTCTCTCATTAACTGTGGGTTCTCTCATTAACTGGGGGTTCTCTCATTAACTGGGGGTTCTCTCATTAACTGGGGGTTTCTCTCATTAACTGGGGGTTCTCTCATTAACTGGGGGGTTTCTCTCATTAACTGGGGGTTCTCTCATTAACTGGGGGTTTCTCTCATTAACTGGGGGGTTTCTCATTAACTGGGGGGTTCTCTCATTAACTGGGGGTTCTTTCATTAAGTGGGGGGGGTCTTACCTGCTGTTGTTCTGATCAAAAGTTGTGTTCAATGGCATCAAATCGATAAAAACGCTGCCGAAGGTTACTCCATAGGTTAATCCAATGTGTTTGTGTCACTTTGAAATGATTACTGATAACTCATCTACATATTTATGTCAATAACGGAGATTTCATATTAGCTGTTATGATAGCTACGAGAGTGTATGACAGCTTCCGGTTCCGGGGCATTCTGGCTACGCATCACTCATTCACCAATGGTAATGTTTAGGTGGATTTAGGAACTTCCCCTCGATTCTATTGGCTCTAACGGTTCAAATCGACCGGGGGGGGGCCAGAGATATGGAAAATGCACCCAAATGACCCCAGAAGTGAGTTTCTTTTTGCTAAACCTCTCTAAAAAGGTCAAAGGTCACTTGTTTTGCATCAATCTTGATACAGGGTACTTCTGATATGTTATAGTTTGAATTCCTAAAGCTTTTATTCGACCATCCCATCATTCAAGGGTGGTTTTCACTCAAAGTAATTGTTTAACTGGTTAAGCCCCAGGCCTGTTTTTAGGAATCTAAAATATAACGTATAATTACCCAGTACCACAGTGATGATACTTATACCTCTAGAATCTGTGGAATCTCAGCTTGCTAATCGATATCTTGTTTGTGCAGATCCGATAAGTAATAAAGTATTTATACCCATAGCCGTGGGAACATGTTACAAATGGGGGGTGCTGTGGGGATGACACCAGGGCCGGTTCTGACCAATTTGCTGCCCGGGGCAAGATTTTAGCGGGCGATGAAAAACCTCTACAAAAGACCACTACACTACAAACAGAGAAACGTATTGACATGGTGGACAGCTTATATAAAAAGGCTTCAAATGTATTCATTATTGTATGAACATGTTTTAATTGGGGTTGGACGTCACATTCTCTAGAGCAGGGGTCTGCAACCTTTTTGACCAAAAGAACCATTTTGCCCCCTTTTCCAACAATCTGTTTTGTCTGGAGCCTTTTACTTTAAAATAAATCAACACGGCACTTTGGGAGTCCTCTGCACATGTGAAATAAATAAAACATCGCTGCACCCTAAAAAGAGTTAACTGATTGAATGATGACCGAAGGTGGTCAGCTGTCTTCCTCTCCGTGTTCTTCCTCGATACGAAAAGGCTGCAGCACCTAGGGCCACTTCTCTCCACATGTCAAGCATCCCGGTGAGAACATCGTGTGCTGTGAGAGCAGATAACTCTGTCCACGCAGAATTAAACCCTCTGTTTCTCCAGTACTTTTCTTTTCTTTGATGTATCCATAGTTCGCTCATCGAGCGGGGGCCAGGTTATTCGCCTGCAGGGAAAGGCGCTGGCGCGGGACCGTAGCGTAATTCAAACCGTTTTGTTTTTTATTTATGTGTCACAGTATCACCTCAAAATACAAGATACGAAACATTTTCAACCGTGCAACAAAATATAAATAGTCCTACAAATACTTTTATTTTACTTCCTTCTTATTTGTGTCTAAGCTCAAGGGAGCCAGAGCAGAGGGCTCAAGGGAGCCAGAGCAGAGGGCTCAAGGGAGCCAGAGCAGAGGGCTCAAAGGGCCGCATGCGGCTCAAGACCCCTGCTCTAGGGGGATCTGGGGGTATGCCCCCCCGGGGCAAGCTGTAAAGTAAAATGCTTCAATCTGGTGCACTTTGAGCACCCAATTACTAGAGACCTGATCTCGGGGTACAATAATAATAATACCTTAGCCAATAACAAATACATGTAGGCTAACTCGTTTAACTTGTGTGGTTCATTCATATCGTTAGGGTCTCCCCTCTCGTTAGGGTCTCCTCTCTCGTTAGGGTCTCCCCTCTCGTTAGGGTCTCCCCTCCCGTTAGGGTCTCCTCTCTCGTTAGGGTCTCCCCTCTCGTTAGGGTCTCCCCTCCCGTTAGGGTCTCCTCTCTTGACATTAACGAGGGTCTCCTCTCTCGTTAGGGTCTCCCCTCCCGTTAGGGTCTCCTCTCTCGTTAGGGTCTCCTCTCTCGTTAGGGTCTCCCCTCTCGTTAGGGTCTCCCCTCCCGTTAGGGTCTCCTCTCTTGACATTAACGAGGGTCTCCTCTCTCGTTAGGGTCTCCCCTCTCGTTAGGGTCTCCTCTCTTGACATTAACGAGGGTCTCCTCTCTCGTTAGGGTCTCCCCTCCCGTTAGGGTCTCCTCTCTTGACATTAACGAGGGTCTCCTCTCTCGTTAGGGTCTCCCCTCTCGTTAGGGTCTCCCCTCCGTTAGGGTCTCCCCTCTCGTTAGGGTCTCCCCTCCCGTTAGGGTCTCCTCTCCCGTTAGGGTCTCCTCTCTCGTTAGGGTCTCCCCTCCTGTTAGGGTCTCCCCTCTCGTTAGGGTCTCCTCTCCCGTTAGGGTCTCCCCTCTCGTTAGGGTCTCCCCTCTCGTTAGGGTCTCCCCTCCCGTTAGGGTCTCCTCTCCCGTTAGGGTCTCCTCTCTCGTTAGGGTCTCCCCTCCCGTTAGGGTCTCCTCTCTTGTTAGGGTCTCCCCTCTCGTTAGGGTCTCCCCTCCCGTTAGGGTCTCCTCTCTTGACATTAACGAGGGTCTCCTCTCTTTCAGTCCCTGGACATGGCGGGGCTGAAGTACCTGGCGACGGCCTTGGAAACGATGGAGGACCCGGAGAACCCGGAGTGTGAGAGCGAAGGCTTCCTGCTGGAGAAAGGAGTGAAGGAGACGTTCGCTGACCTGTTCGTTAAGATGAAGATGCTGCGGGGGGGCAACGAGGTGGAGGGGGGGGAGGCAGCCGAGGCCACCTGAGCCCCCCCCCCCCACTAAGGACTGATGTCTCCCCCCGACTCTCCCCCAGAAACAGGGGGCGAGAGAGGAGAGGGCTCCTGAACACATCACCATCATCTTCACCATCATCACCATCATCATCTTCATCGACATCATCATCATCACTATAACACACACTCACACTCACACTCACACGCACTCACACTCACACTCACACACACACACACACACACACACACACACACACACACACACACACACACACACACACAGACACGCACTCACGCACTCACACACACTCACACACACACTCTGGGGTTGGCTGTGTGTAAATATGTTGATCAGTGTATTCTAACAGGATGATGCTCCTGCTGCTGTACATAAAACGTTTTTGTTGGATTTTAAATTACAAACAAATACCCCCCCCCCCCCCCCCATGACCCCCCCCCCCATGATTAATGCTTCCTGTCCGTCAGCGCGGGGTCTAACGGGGATTCTGCCAAACGTTTGTTTCTGTGAAGAACAAATGTCCCTGAATGCATCGCTGAGCACCGGTCGGCTCCGTGTCCGAGGGAAACAGGCGCCCCCTGGCCGGCAGCGGTACTGCAGCTGCTAACGAAGCACCGCTAACAAAACACCGCTAACAAAACACCGCTAACGAAACACACCACGTGTACACGGGTAAACACCATGTGTACACACACCACGTGTACACGGGTAAACACCACGTGTACACGGGTAAACACCACTTGTACACACACCATGTGTACACACACCATGTGTACACACACCACGTGTACACCATGTGTACACACACCACGTGTACACGGGTCAACACCACGTGTACCCACACCATGTGTACACGGGTCAACACCACGTGTACACGGGTCAACACCACATGTACACACACCATGTGTACACGGGTCAACACCACGTGTACACACACCATGTGTACACCACGTGTACACGGGTCAACACCACGTGTACACACACCATGTGTACACCACGTGTACACGGGTCAACACCACGTGTACACGGGTCAACACCACGTGTACACACACCATGTGTACACCACGTGTACACACACCATGTGTACACGGGTACACACACACCACGTGTACACGGGTCAACACCACGTGTACACACACCATGTGTACACCACGTGTACACACACCATGTGTACACGGGTACACACACCACGTGTACATGGGTCAACACCACGTGTACACACACCATGTGTACACCACGTGTACACACACCATGTGTACACGGGTACACACACCACGTGTACATGGGTAAACACCACTTGTGTAAAAACAAAGTTTTTTTGGTTGATAAGCTGGTTGGTTGATAAGCTGTGCTAACGTCAGCTAGCTACTGCAAATGCTAACAGCACTAACCTGTAGCACAGAGCCTGTCAGGCAGAGTTCAGGGAGACGCAGCCCTCGCCGTTTGTTTCCTGTCCGAGCGCCCGCTGTGAACAGGAACGCTTTTTTACTTACGAGACGCTAGAGTCAAATGTGAATGTTTCTGTTTTTCTGTGATGTTGGTGTACGAATATAAAGAGATGTGACCAATACCAGCTGTCCGCCTCGTCTTTACACACACACACACACATACACGCACGCGCACACACACACACACACACACACACACACACACACACACACACACACACACACACACACACACACACACACACACACACACACACGCACGTGTACTAAGGTTCATACAGGTGAATAGAACTGTCTTAATACCAGTTTATACAGGTGTGTAAATAGGAGTGTGTACAGGTGTACTCAGGTGTGTAAATAGGAGTGTGTACAGGTGTGTAAATAGGAGTGTGTACAGGTGTACTCAGGTGTGTAAATAGGAGTGTGTACAGGTGTACTCAGGTGTGTAAATAGGAGTGTGTACAGGTGTACTCAGGTGTGTAAATAGGATGTGTACAGGTGAACTCAGGTATACGTTAGAGCCGGTGTGTGCAGCAGGTTAAGTGCAGATCAGCGGTGATCAGCTCAGAGGACAGATTACCTGGTGATGTCACCATGACGCACGCGGGGGGGGGGTTCCAGCTGTCTGTGTTCAGGTCGCAACACGTTTTTATCAACACATCAAATACAAAGTGTACGTGTGACAGGTGAGGCTCAGGCTTCTTGATATTATCCATAAATATAAACACGTAGCAAAGTATCAACAAACTGCTCAAGGGACCAATCAGACGGCTCCTCAGCCTGTTGCGAGGCAGAACTGAGATGACATCAGTTCCTCTGAGCGCGTTGAGACGATCAGGCTGAGCCCTTTGGAGCGTGCCGCGGTCAGAGAACGCATCACGGCTCAAAGGCTTTCACCTGAGTCCCCTACTCACCTGCAGTTAGCATTAGCTCATTAGCACGTTGACACACTGCTGTCAGCAGCTTTCATATCAACATGACACTGTTAACGTCCATGATGAAGGGGGGGGATCTGTTCACAAGTGGGGGGGGGGTATCTGTTGACAAGTGGGGGGGGGGGTATCTGTTCACAAGGGGGGGGGGGGGTATCTGTTCACCTGCAGCTGGAGCTCTGGAGCTCTGCAGCTAAACCCACACACCTGAGCAAGCAGACTACAGGTCATCTGAAGGTGAGGGGAATCACACAGAGGTCACAGGTCAATCTCAGGTCGTGTGTGTGTGTGTGTGTGCGCACGTGTGTGTGTGTGCGCGTGTGTGTGTGTGCGTGTGTGTGTGTGTGTGAGAGATTAAAGGAACTCTCAGGAGCAGAGTTGAACTGATCCTGTTAACGCAGCACGCAACTCAAATTAACTTCTTCAGACTGTCAGCCAATCAGAGCTCAGGCCTCAGGGGGAGGACTTCCTGTTTCTATTCTCTACTCTCTCTGTTTCTATACTCTACTCTCTCTGTTTCTATTCTCTACTCTCTCTGTTTCTATTCTCTACTCTCTCTGTTTCTCTACTCTACTCTCTCTGTTTCTATTCTCTACTCTCTCTGTTTCTATACTCTACTCTCTCTGTTTCTATACTCTACTCTCTCTGTTTCTATACTCTCTCTGTTTCTATTCTATACTCTCTCTGTTTCTATACTCTACTCTCTCTGTTTCTATTCTCTACTCTCTCTGTTTCTATACTCTACTCTCTCTGTTTCTATACTCTACTCTCTCTGTTTCTATTCTCTCTCTGTTTCTATTCTCTACTCTCTCTGTTTCTATACTCTCCTCTCTCTGTTTCTATACTCTACTCTCTCTGTTTCTATTCTCTACTCTCTCTGTTTCTATACTCTACTCTCTCTGTTTCTATACTCTCTCTGTTTCTATTCTATACTCTCTCTGTTTCTATACTCTACTCTCTCTGTTTCTATACTCTCTCTGTTTCTATTCTATACTCTCTCTGTTTCTATTCTCTACTATCTCTGTTTCTATACTCTAATCTCTCTGTTTCTATTCTCTACTCTCTCTGTTTCTATTCTCTACTCTCTCTGTTTCTATACTCTACTCTCTCTGTTTCTATACTCTCTCTGTTTCTATACTCTCTCTCTGTTTCTATTCTCTACTCTCTGTTTCTATACTCTACTCTCTCTGTTTCTATACTCTCTCTGTTTCTATTCTCTACTCTCTCTGTTTCTATTCTCTACTCTCTCTGTTTCTATACTCTACTCTCTCTGTTTATATACTCTACTCTCTCTGTTTCTATACTCTACTCTCTCTGTTTCTATACTCTACTCTCTCTCTTTCTATACTCTACTCTCTCTGTTTCTATTCTCTCTCTGTTTCTACTCTCTCTGTTTCTATACTCTTCTCTCTCTGTTTTCTATACTCTCTCTGTTTCTATTCTCTACTCTCTCTGTTTCTATACTCTACTCTCTCTGTTTCTATACTC
>NW_027263275.1:28803-89563 GCF_902827115.2 Pseudochaenichthys georgianus
TATTCTATCTCTCTTGTTTCTCTACTCTCTGTTTCTATACTCTCTCTCTCTGTATACTCTCTCTGTTTCTATACTCTCTCTGTTTCTATTCTCTCTCTGTTTCTATTCTCTCTCTGTTTCTCTACTCTCTCTGTTTCTCTACTCTCTCTGTTTCTATACTCTCTCTGTTTCTATTCTCTCTCTGTTTCTATTCTCTACTCTCTCTGTTTCTATACTCTCTCTGTTTCTATACTCTACTCTCTCTGTTTCTCTACTCTCTCTGTTTCTCTACTCTCTCTGTTTCTATTCTCTCTCTGTTTCTATTCTCTACTCTCTCTGTTTCTATTCTCTACTCTCTCTGTTTCTATACTCTCTCTGTTTCTATTCTCTACTCTCTCTGTTTCTATTCTCTACTCTCTCTGTTTCTCTACTCTCTCTGTTCTATTCTCTCTCTGTTTCTATACTCTCTCTGTTTCTATTATCTCTCTGTTTCTATACTCTCTCTGTTTCTATTCTCTCTCTGTTTCTATTCTCTCTCTGTTTCTATACTCTACTCTCTCTGTTTCTCTACTCTCTCTGTTTCTCTACTCTCTCTGTTTCTATACTCTCTCTTTTCTATTCTCTACTCTCTCTGTTTCTATTCTCTACTCTCTCTGTTTTCTCTACTCTCTCTGTTTCTATTCTCTACTCTCTGTTTCTATACTCTACTCTCTCTGTTTCTATACTCTACTCTCTCTGTTTCTATACTCTACTCTCTCTGTTTCTATACTCTACTCTCTCTGTTTCTATACTCTACTCTCTGTATTCTAGTCTCTACTCTCTCTGTTTCTATTCTCTACTCTCTCTGTTTCTATCTCTACCTCTCTGTTTCTTCTGCTACTCTCTCGTTTCTATTCTCTACTCTCTCTGTTTCTATACTCTACTCTCTCTGTTTCTATCTCTACTCTCTCTGTTTCTATCTATACTCTCTCTGTTCTATACTCTACTCTCTCTGTTTCTATACCTACCTCTCTTTTTCTATAGCTCTACTCTCGCTGTTTCTATTCTCTACTCTCTCTGTTTCTATACTCTCTCTGTTTCTATACTCTACTCTCTCTGTTTCTATACTCTACTCTCTCTGTTTCTATACTCTACTCTCTCTGTTTCTATTCTCTACTCTCTCTGTTTCTATTCTACTCTCTCTGTTTCTATTCTATTCTCTCTCTGTTTCTATTCTCTACTCTCTCTGTTTCTCTACCCTCTCTGTTTCTATACTCTCTCTGTTTCTATTCTCTACTCTCTCTGTTTCTATACTCTCTCTGTTTCTATTCTCTCTCCGTTTCTATTCTCTACTCTCTCTGTTTCTCTACTCTCTCTGTTTCTATTCTCTCTCTGTTTCTCTACTCTCTCTGTTTCTCTACTCTCTCTGTTTCTATTCTCTCTCTGTTTCTATTCTCTCTCTGTTTCTCTACTCTCTCTGTTTCTATTCTCTCTCTGTTTCTCTACTCTCTCTGTTTCTCTACTCTCTCTGTTTCTCTACTCTCTCTGTTTCTATTCTCTCTCTGTTTCTCTACTCTCTCTGTTTCTATTCTCTCTCTGTTTCTATTCCCTTAAGTGTGTTAAAACCCTTAAGTGTGTTAAAGTCAGAATAGTTAGTGAATTGATCGACTGTGTAGTCGATAAAACACTGACGGCCCTGACGCTGTAGTGTGGACGGGCCCTGAGTCTCTCACGTACTCCTTTCAGCGGTCGCCTAGCAACAGAGTTACTAAAGCTTAAACCCGACTCTCCGTTCAGCGAACAGAGACAGCTGTCTGGAGCGATCTTAAATTCAGACGACTTTTTGAATGACCGTTTGCTCTGGCGACCGAGCCCAGCGCGCTCAAACCGGTGAAGTGGATTCTGAAACAATTAACAATGAAAAACACATTTATTGATAACGTAGTAACTGAGTGAGAGCGCCGCAGCTCGAGGCGGAACGTCAGCAGCACGTTAAACAGAACAACGAGCTGCGCCTCGAGTAACGTGTTGAAAGCTTTATACGGTCTGTGGTTTAGAGGCAGCGCCTCTCTGTGAGACATCGATCCACTGCAACGAGCAAACTGAAAGAGCCTGTGACACGGTTTCCCCATCACTCTGAGTACACCTCGTCCCCTTCAAACCGTCACTGAACTGATTTGGATATTTGTACTTTGATAACCGTTAATCTCAATGTCGACCACTTTCTGGATTCTTCAAGTCCCGCCAAATGATGTGTGAGTCATTGGGGGCACAGCGCTCCAGCTGCACCGCCAGGATCCCAGCGTGTAAACCTTTATATATATACAGTCAGATGCAAACGCACGACGGCGCTCAGACAGCGAGGACAGGTTCATGTTGAACGTGTCTGAGAGCTCGTATCAATCATCAATCAATGTTTATTTAGAGCCCAAATGTTACATTTGTCTCAGTGTCTTCACAGTGTGTACAGAATATCAGTATGACAATACGACACCCTCTGTCCTCAGACCCTCTGTCCTTAGACCCTCTGTCCTTAGACCCTCTGTCCTTAGACCCTCTGTCCTCAGACCCTCTGCCCTCAGACCCTCTGTCCTTAGACCCTCTGACCTCAGACCCTCTGTCCTCAGACCCTCTGCCCTCAGACCCTCTGTCCTCAGACCCTCTGTCCTTAGACCCTCTGTCCTCAGACCCTCACATCGTACAAGGAAAAACTTCCAAAGAAAACCCAGTTTAAGGGAACATGGAGAAACCTCAGGGAGAGCAGCAGAGGAGGATCCTCTCCAGGACGGACAGACGTGCAATAGATGCCGTGTGTAATTTGAAAAGATAATACATTTGCAACATAGGTAGTCCAAATGTTTGGAAATGCATGTGTGTATAATAGGAAGATGAATCCACGAGGATATCCATCAGGACCGATGATCCAGGACCACAGCCACGACTCAAGGTCCAGGGCTCGCGATCCAGGACACAGGACCGCAGGATCATCCATGACTCCGGATCCCAGCGTATATAGACACCACAAAGAAAGACATTTGGGGAAGCTGGGTTAATGGAACATGAGAGGACACAGGTACAGACAGAGAGAAGGAAGAAGCAAGATGTCCCCATGAGAGGACACAGGTACAGACAGAGAGAAGGAAGAAGTAAGATGTCCCCATGAGAGGACACGGGTACAGACAGAGAGAAGGAAGAAGCAAGATGTCCCCATGAGAGGACACGGGTACAGACAGAGAGAAGGAAGAAGTAAGATGTCCCCCGACAAACTAAGCCTATATCAGCAAAACTAGGGGCTGAATCTAATCAGCCCTAACTATAAGCTTTATCAAAAAGGAAGGTCTTAAGCGCACTCTTAGAAACGGATAGGGTGTCTGCCGCCCGAACACAAACTGGAAGCTGATTCCACAAATGTGGAGCTTGATAAGAAAAGGCTCTGGCTCCCATTGTACTTTAGAGACTCTAGGAACAACCAACAACCCTGCATTCTTGGAACGCAATGCCCTAGTAGGCCAGTAGGGTATAATGAGTTCTTTAAGGTAAGATGGCGCCTGCCCATTAAGGGCTTTGTAGGCGAGAAGAAGAACCTTAAATTCTATCCTGTGTTCTATAGGGAGCCAGTGTAAGGCAGCCAGAACAGGAGTCATGTGGTCCCTTCTCCTAACTCTGGTTAGTACACGAGCCGCAGCATTTTGAATCAGCTGAAGCCACTTGACTGACTTCTTGGTACTCCCTGATAATAAAGAGTTACAATAATCCAGCCTAGAAGTAACAAATGCATGGACTAGTTTCTCTGCATCGTTTTGAGGCAAGATATGTCTGATCTCTGCAATGTTACGTAGATGGAAGTAGGCGGTCCTTGAAATTGATTTTATGTGGGCGTTAAAGGATAAATCCTGATCAAATATAACACCAAGATTCCTTACGGTCTCACTGGAGGCCAAATTAATGCCATCCATAGTTAGTATGTCTTTAGATCATTTGTTTCGTAGATTCTTCGGGCCAAGTACAATAACTTCAGTTTTGGTCGTGTTTAACATCAAAAAGTTTAAGGTCATCCACGTTTTTAAGTCCTTAAGGCAGTCTTGAATTTTATTTAGATGATTAATTTCATCAGGCTTGATTGATAAATATAGTTGAGTATCATCCGCATAACAATGAAAGTTTACAGAATGATTCCTTATAATATTGCCTAACGGAAGCATATATAATGTGAACAGAATAGGTCCGAGCACTGAGCCCTGTGGCACTCCATGGCTAACTTTGGTTTGCGTGGAAGATTCATCGTTAACACGTACAAACTGAGAGCGTTCAGATAGATAGGACCTGAACCAGCCTAAAGCAGTTCCCTGTATGCCAACTAAGTGCTCTAGTCTTTGCAATAGGATGTCATGGTCGATAGCATCAAATGCAGCACTGAGATCGAGCAGAACAAGAATAGAGACAAGTCCCTTGTCTGAGGCTATTAGAATGTCCTGTGTGACTTTAACCAGAGCTGTCTCTGTGCTATGATGTGTTCTAAAGCCAGACTGAAAATCATATGAGGCTGAAGGATCGGTTTATGTTGTATCTGTTAGAAGTTTAGGAATGAGGTGCGTCAATATGGGCGATCATACGGTCATGTAGCCAGTGGTGGACTGGGACTAAAAATCATCCCGGGACTCTCGACCGGCCCACTTCGGTACCACTAGTAAATTGTCAACGGGGGGAGCGGGGGATGTACAATACAAATATAATGTATAATGTCTGTGTCTTTGACCTTAGCGCTGCTAGTCACCTGTGCCCTGTACTACGAAGCCAGTTCAACAGACCCTGGATATGTTTGAGTAACAAACAAACAAACAACAACAAACTAACAAACGAGATCTCGCTAAGCGGTCCTACGACGCTGGTTATCAACTCGGTAAATCAAGCCAGGGTTTCTCTCTCCAGCTGAGAGCGCGTTCACGTCTAAGACACGCGTGGATCTGACTGTAATTACATTTGTCTCGAGTGTTTCGTCAACATAATGTGTTAAATAATACTTCTGCATCGAGTCTGTGACACTGAGTGCTGCACGGCCAGATGAGGAGAAGCTGACTCAGATCAGGAGATATATGATATATTATGATATTATCTGATCGATGATCTGATTGATGATGTAATATGAATGATAAGTGCGACACGTCGGCGTCTTCTCTGCATACGGCAGTTTAAACTGTATTTCCTTTATCCTGTAATATGACTTGAGAGATTTAAACTCCGCACACTGAGTGGATCTCTTTTCTATAGACGCCGGAGGCGGGCAGCGTCAGGTAAAAGAAGTTATTTAGCCTTCCCAAACCTGAGCCTCACGCGCCGCCTATGGGGGATGTGCTTGTGACTTATCCGACCGGCCCACTTCGGTACCGGCCCATCGGGATTCGTCCCGATGGCCAGTCCGCCACTGCACCCAGCCCACGTAAACTGTCAATGGGGGGAGCCTCGCTGCGGGGAAAGCGTGGACCTCGTGTCCCGATCGGAGTGGGAATAATAATAATAATAATCCGTGCATTTTATCCATTAATTTCCCAACATTGTGGTAAAAAAACCACACGTTTAATCCACGTTGGTGTACTACAACTACAAAAAGCATCGGTTTGTTTTCTCATCAGGAAATGCAGACCGGCTCAAACAAACGATCATTTAATGTATCATATGTCGCCGAATTGACATGAAAGCACTAATAAATGTAGTTTCATTGACTTGAGTTTACAACCACAAAAATAATCGATTTGTTTTTATATCACATCCGACGGGAGGAAATTCAGCAGCTCTCACTGCCGATTTGTAATCCCAATGTAATCATCATCTTCACCACGATCATTTATGTTTATGTCGCCGAATTGACATGAAAGCACTGACACATATGAATATACTGTAGTCAACTTCATTAAAACGTTATTAACGTGCCTAATCTCAGTAATTCACCATTTCTACGCATGACAACACACTTTGTCCGTGTTTGGCTCTCGAAGCGTTCCCGCATTGACGTCACTTCCGGCTTCCCCCAAAACTTCAAAATGAGTCGAAGGAATTTCCCCGCGATGTTCGAAATTATTGATATTTAACGGAACGGTATCGCTTTTTCTTTTTTAAACTGACGGTTCGAGATTACTAGTAGCCCAATATTTCATTGCACAACAGTTGTTGGGATGCTGTCACCGGCTCTTTAAAGCATGCTGCATTCAGCAAACAGATCGTATTGTTCTTATTTACGTGGATAAACAACCACCAGTTGTGCCTCTAACCGATCTGTATAAACACGTATAGAGAGCCACCGTGACGCGTCCTGAGACTCGGAAGTGAACTCTATCACTCACTACTCTATCACTACTCTATCTCTACTCTATCTCTACTCTATCTCTACTCTACTCTATCACTACTCTATCTCTATCTCTACTCTATCTCTACTCTATCACTACTCTACTCTATCTCTACTCTATCTCTACTCTATCACTACTCTACTCTATCTCTACTCTATCTCTACTCTACTCTATCACTACTCTATCACTACTCTATCTCTACTCTATCACTACTCTATCTCTACTCTATCTCTACTCTACTCTATCACTACTCTATCTCTATCTCTACTCTATCTCTACTCTATCTCTACTCTATCACTACTCTACTCTATCACTACTCTATCTCTACTCTACCACTACTCTACTCTATCTCTACTCTATCTCTACTATATCTCTACTCTATCACTACTCTATCTCTACTCTATCTCTATCTCTACTCTATCACTACTCTATCCCTATCTCTACTCTATCACTACTCTATCTCTATTCTATCTCTACTCTATCTCTACTCTACTCTACTCTATCACTCACGAAGACGAGAAGGGAGACAGCGCTCCGGGCGAGAGAAAAGCTACACCAGGGTGAAGGAATGCAGGAGAGGGGGGCGGATGTGTCGGACCACAATCCAGTCTTCTTACAGATATGTTTAAATAACAGGACACGACACACTGTCTGGAGACTCAACTCTGGATATTAAATAGTGAACAAAGAAAGGAGAGAATGAAAGCAGATACTGCAGAACACATAGAGGAGGATGACAGTGGAGCAGTCGACCCTGCAGTCCCATGGGACGCCATGAGAGCTCATCAGAGGGAAACTGAAACTGGAACTGCAAAGAAGATTAAATTAGAGGCATATAGAAAACATTCAGAAAGATGAAGAGGATTGGAAAGGGAGTTTCAGAATACAAAAGAATCAGAAACAGAACAAGAAATCAAACATTTGAGAACAAAGATAAATGATTTACTACTTGATGAAATTGAAAAGAGAAACAAGTTTGTGAAACAAAACTATTATGAAACCGGACCCAGAGCCACTGAACTATTAGCAACACGAACACAACAAGTCATCAACACTATAAATACAATTAGGGACCCAGATACAATCGGATAGAAATAATCTTTCAGGATTACTAGAGACAATTATATACGCAACCAGCATCCGCAGGTAAAGAGGAAAGAGAACTTTTTTAAACCCACTAGACTTGCCGTCAATTGGCAACATACAAAACGATGTTCTTCCAGCGGACATCACAACATGTTGTGATGTCCGCTGGAAGAACATCGCACCAGAGGAGGTGAATAACGCAATAAGTTCATGTCCGCTGGAAGAACATCGCACCAGAGGAGGTGAATAACGCAATAAGTTCATGTCCGCTGGAAGAACATCGCACCAGAGGAGGTGAATAACGCAATAAGTTCACTAAAACATAATAACTCACCAGGCAGTGATGGATACCCTGCGGAGTGGTACAAGATGTTTAGAGAAGAGCTGGCACCGCTTCTCCTCTCCTCTTTCAATTGGACAATTCAAAACAACAAGATGCCACCATCATGGACTGAGGCATCGTTTCAGTCATACCTAAACCAGGAAGAGATAAAGAGCGCTGAAACTATAGACCCGTCTCAATATTAACGTAGACTATAAAATATACACAAACATTATTTCTAAAGACTGAACACCTTTATGTCAGAGATGATAGAAGAAGACCAGACGGGATTCGTAAGCCAACGTCAAGCACAAGATAACATTAGAGGAACCCTGCACATCGTGGACCATGCACAACAGACTCAACAAAGCACTGTGCTCGTAAGCATTGACGCGGGAAAAGCATTTGACGGGTCAACTAGCGGCTATTTTTAATAACCATTTTATTGATTCTGTGAGGCTGACTATAAACAGTCCCCAAATTGGTCAAATACATTCATCACCTATTGATTATACACAGCCAGTCTTCTCCCTGACAGAGACTTCTGAATCCAAAGTTAATTCTATAATTTCTTCTTTAAACAATTCCAAATCAAAAGACACGTTTGGACTGGACTCTCTGTTTCTAAAGAAACATGCTACTACCCTCACAGGGACAATTACCAAAATAATTAACACCTCTTTTAGGGAGGGAACATTCCCAAAAGACTGGAAGTTAGCCATTGTTGTGCCAGTCCACAAATCCGGGGACACAACTGATGCAAACAACTATAGGCCCATTAGTATTTTACCTGTCATGTCTAAGATCTCTGAGAAATGTGTAGCTGAGCAATTGACTGGACATCTTAACAGTAGTCCTTTCACCCTACACCCCATGCAATTCGGCTTCCGAGCCAAGCATTCCACTGAGACCGCAAATTGTTTCCTTGTGGAAAATATTAAATTAAAAATGGACAAAGGAGGCATGTTGGAGCAATCTTCTTAGATCTTAAGAAAGCTTTTGATACAGTCAATCATCAAGTACTCATTCACAAAATGTCCTATTTTAATTTCTCACCCAGTGCAGTAGACTGGATGAGCTCCTATCTGTCAGACAGAGTTCAGTGTGTAAGGGTGAGTGGCGAGACATCACCACCCCTGAGGAATGAACTGGGTGTACCCCAGGGATCTATCCTGGGCCCAATACTATTCAGCCTTTATATAAATGACTTGCCCTCAGTGTGCACTGGATGTGAGGCGCACGCTGATGACACTGTCATTTATGTCCATGCAAAAACCAAGGCCCAAGCTGCGGCCAAACTAAATGATGCAATGGTTCATGTAAATCAATGGCTTACTGACTCTCAGCTATATCTGAACGTTAAGAAGACAGGCTGTATGTTTTTTAGCAAGACCAACACTGTATCACACGGTGAACCCAAGGTCTATGTGTCTGGGGAGGTCATTCAAACATCTAGGCATTATCCTTGACACTACTCTATCCTTCAATAAACAAGTGAGAAAGGTAACGCAAATAACTCAATACAATCTAGCAAACTTTAGATATATAAGGAACTGCTTGACAACACCTGTTGCAAAACTCTGTGACTGCCATGATCCCTCCCCACCTGACAGACTGTATGACCAGCTGGACCCAGGCGAATAGCACCACATTAAGGCCTATCCTGTCACTTTACAAGCAAGCTCTCAAAGTTTTTGACAAAAAACCAAAGCTATACCACCATTGCAAAATCCTGGACAAACATGACCTGCTCAGCTGGGAAGATATATTAAAACACACTGATGCATGTCTCGTTTTTAAAATTCTAAACGGCAAGGCACCCCCACCACTCTGCACTTTTATACAACAGAACAATGCAAACAGTAGAACCACAAGGTCTGCCCTAAGAGGGGACTGTGTAGTCCCTCTTAGGTCCAGTTCCTTTGGCAGACACTGTTTCTCTGTGAGGGCACCTACACTCTGGAACACGACACCAATGCAGATCAGGAATAACACCTCCTTTCATACATTTACCCACAATCATAAGAACTGGCTTTTAAACAATCAAACATGTGAACACTTTTAACTGAATCAAGGTATGATGATATTTCATCTGTTTGCATGTTTGTTTGTTCCTCTCTATTGTTGTACTGCTGTTTATTTATTGTTGAACTGCTATTTATTTATTTTTGTACTGCTGTTTATTTATTGGTGTACTGATGTTGTCTGCTGTACTCTATTTCATTATGTTTTTATTTTCTAGTCTTGTTGTGGTCAGTTAACATGTTGCCAAGGACAACAGTTGAAAATTAGCCTGCTGGCTAATACTGGCTCATTTACAGCAATGTGGATTAATGTGCACTGTCCTTTAAATAAAATAAACACAAAAAAAAAAAAAAAAAAAAAAAAAAACTGGGAATGTCTGTATCAAATATTGGAGCGTATTGGATTTAATAAGAAGGCAACACGACGCATAAGAACATTATATCAGAAACCAACGGCTAGAATCAAAATCAATGGAAGCTTGACGGACAAAATTGATTTGCAGAGATCAACCAGACGAGGATGTCGTCTCTCACCCACTCCATTGGCTCTCTCCACGGAGCGCTCGGCACAGGCCGTTCGCCAACGTAAAGAAATGAAGGGTGTTGAGATAAAGGGAACATAAGATAGGGCTCTTTGCAGACGATGTCGTAGCCTTCCTCGAACAACCGAAGACATCACTTCCGGTGCTTATCGAGCTTCTGGAGACATACGGACACCTTTCTGGATATAAAACTAATACTTCAAAAACACAGATACTAACATTTAACTACACGCCGTCAGCAACGATCAGGGACTCATTCAATCTGAACTGGAATTTAAAGCAAATAAAGTATTTGGGGATCAACATTACTAGAGGATTAAATAAGATATACAAAGCGATAAGCAATAAGATAAATCAAGAGATACAAAACGATATCGAGAGACGGTCTACTCTACCACGAGACTTTACCTCTAGAATTGAGACGGTGAAAATGAATCTTCTGCCACGACTTCTCTCCCTGTTCCAGTCCCTGCCAGTGGAGGTCGCCCAAACTCAGTTTACAACATGGGACAAATATCAAGGTTCATTCGGGGGGGCAAGAAACCCAGAGTCAAACATGAAACCCTCCAGTTATCTAAGAACAAAGGGGGCGTGGGACTTCCAAAGCTAAAAGAATACTGTAACGCTGCTCAGTGAAGATATGTGGTGTGCAAACAGATCACACATCAGAGCGGAAGGAGAGAGAAACAGAATGTGTTGAATATCCGATCCAGAATATTATTGGCGATAAAGAAGTATACGAGAAAATAGATTTAATTACATCCTTCACTCGAAATGATGGTTTAAATAGTTAGAAAGCACGGGACGGGGAAAGATACACATTCACTCACACGGGTAGCATCTGATAGCAGCTTCAAACCTGCTGGTATGATGAGGGATCAAACTGTGGGTAACCACGGGGATATCAGCACGGTGCACATCAGAGAAGGACGGGGAGCTGCAGAGCTTCAGAATCTGAAGGATACATAATCTGGACGAACATGACTTCTAGAAGTCCTCAAGTCAGGGACTGCTACGAGAAGCAAATGAAAAGAGACACTCTGCGGAAGTGAAGGCTGTGATTCAACTCATAACTAACGCGTACAAAGAAACCACCGTCAGAATCAGAACCGCTCTACAAAGTCCACAAATAAACATTCAATAAATATACAAAAGAGAAACGGGAAACAGAATTTAACCATTTCAGATGAGGATTGGAAAACATGTGGAAGATCAAACATCCACCGACTCACGGACATGGAGGGAATCCTCATGGAAGACTCTGATCAGATGTGTATCACAGTAGATATGTAAATACAGGTTCTCTGGAGAGCACGTGGAGAATCAGAGGCCAGCCAACACACATGTTTTGGAAATGCCAGAAAATACACACGTTCTGGGAATCGATACACGAGGTTATGCAAAAGATACTGAGCTACGAGGTTCCTCTGGACCACATGGTTTCTATCTGGGAACTTCACAGAGGAACATATATATACACACTACATAGAGAGATATCTAAATACTGATGATAGCTGGCAAGAGAGCCATAACGAGGAGGTGGTGCAAGGTGGAGCCCTGCTGTGGAGCAGTGGAGGAGATCCACATAATGGAAACAATGACATCTCGTCTGAGACGACACGAAACACAATATGAAGAGAAATGGTCGATAAGAAGCAAGCCAGCGACAAGTCATCCGGACCGATTGAGAAGTTCAAACTAATGTTCAAATGAGAACGTGACTCCCGACTGCATTTTTACCTTTTTTTATTTATTTATTTTTATACTATCTGTATCTGTACCTATAGCTCCATTGCATTGTTTACTTTATTTGTGTTGTTATGAACGTGCACAGCTGTTGTTGTCATGCTTTTATATAATAAAAAGTGTTTAAAAAAAAAAACACATCATTAACTTAAATGAATTAGAGTGTTTATCTGCACTTGGAAACCAGCACCAGAGAAAACCTCACACAAACACACACACACACACACACACACACACACACACACACACACACACACACACACACACACACACACACACACACACACACACACACACACACACACACACACACACACACACACACACACACACACACACACACACACACACACACACACACACCAACGCGTCTCCGGAGCCTCACACACCGGCGCCTGGTCCTCTCTCCGTGGCTTTGAGACAAGAGACCGGCCGTCACAAGCTCCGCCCCTTTTGGAGCGTGTTGCCGGAAGCGGCATTCATATCTTCCTGCAGCTCGCTTCTGAAGGCAGCCCACGCTATCCAATAAACAAACACCCTCTCCTGGTGTTGAACAATACTATAATACTAATACTATAATACTAATACTATAATAATACTAATACTATAATAATACTAATACTATAATACTAATACTCCAAATGAAAACACATCATTATTTATTAGTCCGTTTCTCACAGATCTTACATATTGACCTTCGTCTCGACCCCTCCCGTGAGCTCCTGGTTCCCAAGGAGCCACACCACTCGTCACCTTCAAGTCCCGCCTGTTCTCCACAGGAAGTGAGACGACCAGGCGCCGGACTCTCCATGGAGAGCAGTGGCAGGGATCCTGCTTGATGACCCGTGTCCCCTCCACAGACTTTACTCTTCATCGCTGGGACCGGGAAGCCGGGAGAGGTTCTCACATCCCTTACGATGCCTTCTCCACAGTCTTTACGCGGACCGCTCCCACCCGTCTGTAGTGTCCTCTCCGGCCTTTTGGCCACACCACGTCTCCCACGGCGACATCTCGAGTCCTGGTGTGCCACTTGCTTCTCACAAAGAGGTTCGGACCGGCCAACCGGCTCCATTCCCTCCAGAACCTGCTGACCTGCTCTGGCCTCTTGTTTGGGTAGCCTTCAAACTCCAAGTCCCTGGTGTCCCCCGAATGACTTGCTCCTCCTAGCAAGAGGGATGTGGGCCGATGTTCTCCACCAGCCCTCTCGGCTCGAGTCCTGGCATCTATGGGTCTCTCATTCGCAAGGCCATGAAGAGAAAGGTCTGGAACTCGCCCCGTGTGAAGACTCCTTCTCCTCCAAGGCTGCTCAGGGCCTGCTTTACAGTCGTGACTGCAGCCTCTGCTGCTCCATTGCTATGTGGAGGCTCTGCAGGATGGATCTTCCACGTCCACTCGGTCGCATGCTTTGCAGCTTCGTCTTCAGCTCGGACGTGGTTCAGTGGTGTAGAACCTGCAGAGCGGCTCAGGAGCCGGTTTGGCCCCAACAGAGTTTGTGCCAGGATCCGACCACCATGTTGCGGCGTGTCCTCTTTCTGAAGTGCATCCTTGGTGAGCCAGCAGGAGTCCTTCAGATGACGGGTCACTCACCAGATCAGCATGTATGGCTTTGAAGCCATGCAACAGAACACTGTCCCCCAGACTCTGAGTCTGACCCGTTTGTTCACCTCGTCTTTCACTTCGTGCGGCCGAACGGGTCCAACGCTGTGAGTTCAAAAGGCTGAGCCTCATGCTCTGCTTCCTGGGCTTCTTCTGCCGGTAATGAGGACACCCATGCTTCAGATGGTACCAGCGCCACTGCAGTCTTGTCCTCATGAAACATCTGGACCCGGCTCCACCAACCAGAAGCCCGACTCCTCGTGTCTGCAGACCGCCAGCTGCTCACGGTGGTGTGGGGGACGTTGCATTTCCCTGAGCTGCACGGAGGAGACATTTCAGCGCGTCATCAAGCTGACGCTCCCTTGACCTTCCCTTCGGAGATCCCACCCCACCTTTGATCCTGTCCTAGGTCCTTGATCTCCAGCCACCTTGTGCAGCTCTTCGTACCCAGGCTGTGACCCTGACTAGTCTTTGAAGGCTGCTGAAGTGTTTCACCTCCACCAGACCCTCCACAGTCCTTCCTGTGAGTGTCCTGGTAGGAGTCTGCTTGGCACTAGGCTCCTCCCCTTGGCTCTCTCTTCTCTGTGTCCCCGTGGGTCTTCTGGGCATCTCTTTCATTCCTTTGGGCTTGAGCTCTTCTTATGGCTGCTGAGAAGGCCTTCCTCTTGTCCACTCTCTCTGGCTCGCGCTGCCACCTCTCCACTGATCTGATAGGCCCCTCCTCCACTGGCCACCTCTCCACTGATCTGATAGGCCCCTCCTCCACTGGCCACCTCTCCACTGATCTGATAGGCCCCTCCTCCACTGGCCACCTCAGGAACTCAGGTCCATCTTGCCATGTAGATGTCTCAGCTAGATTTTCAGGAGCGCTTCCTCTTGTAATGAGATCAGCAGTATCGAAGGCTCCTGGGATCCACCACCAGCCTTCCTCCGGCCAGCCTTCTGTATCTCTCCAACTCTATCCGCGAAGAAAGTCTGGTACCCATAACTGTCCCTCTTAATGGCTCCCAGGACTGTTGGGCTGTCCACTAGGTGGAGCCATCGCTCGATCTCCATTCCACCATGCCTTCCAACATATGTCCTCAGTCTAGCTGCAAAGACTGCTAGCTGCAAAGACTGCTAGCTGCAAAGACTGCTAGCTGCAGAGACTGCTCCGCAGGTCTCTGCTTTGACAGCATCTCCCTTTTGATCCAGCGGCGTTAGCTTGGCCTTCGATTCCACAGATCGGACCTCAGTCCCTCGATCTGTCTCCCACCTCAGGCACGTCACAGCTCCAGGTGCTTTCCCCCTGCAGCCATCTGGCGTGATGCTTCTCTGGATGTGATCTTTCCAGGCTGCGCATAGTCCTCACAGAGCTGGATGGCTTCCTCCCTGGGCTCTCTGGTCTATCCCAGGTCTCCCTCGTCAGCTTTCCACCCCCTGTTTCCTGGAATGCCTTCCTGACAAGGATGCTCCCTCTGTTTGACAGGTGTAACGAAGCCAAGTGGTCGTAACGTCCAGCCACCTGACTTGGCAGTTCCGTCTCCTCAGTGGGTGAGGTGCCTCAGGTCTCACTTGCTCCAGGAGGAGATCAGTCCCCTCTCTCCTCTCCTCTTCCTTTTGGAGAAGCTGATTGATTGGTCCTCCCAGAGCGCTGCTGCAGCTTCTCGCCTCCCGCGTTGAGCAGCCGGACCCTGGTTTGAGGAAGAAGCCGCCCGCTCTCAGGATCTCCCCCTCTCCTTCTGTGCCCTCTCCTTCTGTACCCTCTCCTTCTGTGCCCTCTCCTTCTGTACCCTCTCCTTCTGTACCCTCTCCTTCTGTACCCTCTCCTTCTGTACCCTCTCCTTCTGTGCCCTCTCCTTCTGTACCCTCTCCTTCTGTGCCCTCTCCTTCTGTGCCCTCTCCTTCTGTACCCTCTCCTTCTGTGCCCTCTCCTTCTGTACCCTCTCCTTCTGTGCCCTCTCCTTCTGTACCCTCTCCTTCTGTACCCTCTCCTTCTGTACCCTCTCCTTCTGTACCCTCTCCTTCTGTGCCCTCTCCTTCTGTACCCTCTCCTTCTGTGCCCTCTCCTTCTGTGCCCTCTCCTTCTGTGCCCTCTCCTTCTGTACCCTCTCCTTCTGTGCCCTCTCCTTCTGTCCTGGCTGTTACGGGAGGTTCAGAGGTCGTAACCTAGCTGTCCTCTTACAGACCTCTGCGTTCCTCTCTCACGGGGGACACACGGGTAGACTGGCTGTCTCTCTCACGGGGACACACGGGTAGACTGGCTGTCTCTCTCACGGGGACACACGGGTAGACTGGCTGTCTCTCTCACGGGGGATACATGGGGAGACTGGCTGTCTCTCTCACGGGGGACACATGGGGAGACTGGCTGTCTCTCTCATGGGGGACACATGGGGAGACTGGCTGTCTCTCTCATGGGGGACACATGGGGAGACTGGCTGTCTCTCTCATGGGGGACACATGGGGAGACTGGCTGTCTCTCTCATGGGGGACACATGGGGAGACTGGCTGTCTCTCTCACGGGGACACACGGGTAGACTGGCTGTCTCTCTCATGGGGGACACATTGGGAGACTGGCTGTCTCTCTCATGGGGGACACATGGGGAGACTGGCTGTCTCTCTCATGGGGGACACATGGGGAGACTGGCTGTCTCTCTCATGGGGGACACATGGGGAGACTGGCTGTCTCTCTCATGGGGGACACATGGGGAGACTGGCTGTCTCTCTCACGGGGACACACGGGTAGACTGGCTGTCTCTCTCATGGGGGACACACGGGTAGACTGGCTGTCTCTCTCATGGGGGACACACGGGTAGACTGGCTGTCTCTCTCACGGGGACACACGGGTAGACTGGCTGTCTCTCTCATGGGGGACACATGGGGAGACTGGCTGTCTCTCTCATGTGGGGACACATGGGGAGACTGGCTGTCTCTCTCATGTGGGGACACATGGGGAGACTGGCTGTTCCTCTCATGGGGGACACATGGGTAGACTGGCTGTCTCTCTCATGGGGACACATGGGTAGACCGGCTGTCTCTCTCATGGGGACACATGGGTAGACTGGCTGTCTCTCTCACGGGGGACACATGGGGAGACTGGCTGTCTCTCTCATGTGGGGACACATGGGGAGACTGGCTGTCTCTCTCATGTGGGGACACATGGGGAGACTGGCTGTTCCTCTCATGGGGGACACATGGGTAGACTGGCTGTCTCTCTCATGGGGACACATGGGTAGACCGGCTGTCTCTCTCATGGGGACACATGGGTAGACTGGCTGTCTCTCTCACGGGGGACACATGGGTAGACTGGCTGTCTCTCTCATGGGGGACACATGGGGAGACTGGCTGTCTCTCTCATGGGGGACACATGGGGAGACTGGCTGTCTCTCTCACGGGGACACACGGGTAGACTGGCTGTCTCTCTCATGGGGGACACACGGGTAGACTGGCTGTCTCTCTCATGGGGGACACACGGGTAGACTGGCTGTCTCTCTCACGGGGACACACGGGTAGACTGGCTGTCTCTCTCATGGGGACACATGGGTAGACTGGCTGTCTCTCTCACGGGGGACACATGGGTAGACTGGCTGTCTCTCTCATGGGGACACATGGGTAGACTGGCTGTCTCTCTCACGGGGGACACATGGGTAGACTGGCTGTTCCTCTCATGGGGACACATGGGGATACTGGCTGTTCCTCTCACGGGGGACACATGGGTAGACTGGCTGTTCCTCTCATGGGGACACATGGGGAGACTGGCTGTTCCTCTCATGGGGACACATGGGGAGACTGGCTGTTCCTCTCACGGGGGACACATGGGTAGACCGGCTGTCTCTCTCACGGGGACACATGGGGAGACCGGCTGTCTCTCTCACGGGGACACATGGGGAGACCGGCTGTCTCTCTCACAGCCCCCTGCGCAGTGCACCCGGCCGGTCTGTCCCCAAGGTGACTCTAGTGATAGCATCCTCACATGTCTCTTCTTCTGGACGCTCTCTCCAGAGGAACCTGTGCATCTCACGCCCTCATGCACTCCTCTCCTGAGCCTCATGCACTCCTCTCCTGAGCCTCATGCACTCCTCTCCTGAGCCTCATGCACTCCTCTCCTGAGCCTCATGCACTCCTCTCCTGAGCCTCATGCACTCCTCTCCTGAGCCTCAACAGCACAGCTCTGATTGGATCAGGAACATCAGGTCCCTTCAGCAGAATGTCATCCATGCTTCCTCTGAACTCCTGGCTGCTGCTCCACACAGGCCGTGCTGCTGTAGTCACTAACGAGGGTGTGGGGCTACCAAGTGGCTCACGCACCCCACTGGTCCTTCCCAGTGGTCTTGATTCGGTCCGTGAGTTTGATGGCTGCACCTCTTTCAGCCACTGCGTGGACCCGGGCTCTCTCTGCAGCCACTCGGGCCTAGCTGCTTCTCTGTCCGCAGGCCTGTGGCCTCCGCAGCACGTGTGTTGTTGGGGAGAGACGTGGGGTCTGCAGTCCCAGTGCGGTGATGCAATATGAGCATCCTGCCTGACGTGGGTTAGGCCTGCCCTTATGGTCTCCAGCTCTCTCTCTCCTGCGCCAGGGTCCTCTCTCTCCCTCCTGGTTGGCAACTTCCACACCGACCCCCTCCACACTCAGGCCCGCAGGCTGCCCCAGTGCTGCCCCCCCCCCTCCACCTTCCAGGGACTCACGGCTAGTTGCAGCTGTGACCTTTACTTCAGTCCTATCTTCCTTCTGAAGCTGTGCTGGTCTGTCCTTTGGAAGCTTCCTCTCCTCATGCCTGACTGCAGCTGTCCTCGTGGAGCGAGCAACGTGTGTTGGACCTGTGTGACCTCCCTCTCCTCAAACAGTCGGGGTGCTCCGCCTACTGTCTTCCCAGAACAAGGTCTCCACACACCTTCACTCTCTGTGGAGCAAGTCTTCCTTCCCTGTGGCTTACGAGGAGCTCAACTTCTTCTGGCCTCTTTAGTTCTTCGGGCTTGACCTCTGGGAAGAACTCCTGCAGCCTTTCAGGACTGATGACTTCATGCACGTTGGCCATCTCCTCTAGGAGGAGCAGACACGTCCATGTGCCTTCCCTGTCCCTTAAGGAGTCTTGACTCTCACCCTAAGGAGGTATCTTTAAGGAGGTATCTTTGTGTTCACCTTGATGGTCAGTCCTCCTACACCATACCCAATCAGAGTTATGTTTCACCTTGCAGCCTCAGCCTGTCAGCAGCCGTATGGGTGATGCAACTTGTGTCTGAGGCAAGGTCCACTAGAGTCCCAATCTTCTGCCCTGCATTTGCCGAGACCTCCATCAGCATCATGATGACAGGAGGCTCCCTGTCCAGAAGCCTCACTGTCCTCCAGCTCTGCCTGTAACGGCTGTTTGGTGGGTAAAGGCTTTCCTGCACCTTCCGGCACCTTCCGGCACCTTCCGGCACCTTCCTGCACCTTCCTGCACCTTCCTGCACCTTCCTGCACCTTCCGGCACCTTCCTGCACCTTCCAGCACCTTCCTGCACCTTCCTGCACCTTCCTGCACCTTCCGGCACCTTCCTGCACCTTCCTGCACCTTCCTGCACCTTCCGGCACCTTCCTGCACCTTCCAGCACCTTCCTGCACCTTCCTGCACCTTCCTGCACCTTCCGGCACCTTCCTGCACCTTCCTGCACCTTCCGGCACCTTCCTGCACCTTCCTGCACCTTCCTGCACCTTCCTGCACCTTCCGGCACCTTCCGGCACCTTCCTGCACCTTCCTGCACCTTCCTGCACCTTCCTGCACCTTCCTGCACCTTCCGGCACCTTCCGGCACCTTCCGGCACCTTCCTGCACCTTCCGGCACCTTCCTGCACCTTCCTGCACCTTCCGGCACGCTCTGGGGAAAGCTCAGCCAAGGGTTTCTCCTGCTCCTCTGTGAGCCTGCTCTTACCTCTCCAGTCTCCTCCTCTCCTCTCTTCAAAGGACACTCTGCCTCCCCCTTGTGGACACAGAGAGAAATGGTGATCTGAGGTGTCTCCTTTTCTACAGTCTTTGTTCCGGCACAGGTCATTGTCTCTGCAGTATCCTCCTTCCTCATGACGTCCAGGACACTTCCTGCATGCTCCTCGCTCCCTCAGAACGGCTCTCCTCTCAGGCCAGTTGGCTCGTTGACTTCCTGCAGAGGAACCTCTCGTCACAGTCTCTCATCTCCACGCTCAATGCACCCTCCATGCTCGGCCTTCTCTGCACATCTCGTGGAAGCATATCTCTTCTCATACCTCCTGTCTGGACGGTCTGGTCTGTCAGTCCTATCACGACCCTCAGCTGCTCCAGCCTCTCCAGAACCTCTTCCTGCTTCTTTAGGAATCTAAGGAGCATGTCGAAGTGGTTGTGTGGTGTGACGTTATTGTTTGGATCCACCATGAAGCCAGTCTCTCTTCACATAGTCAGGTAGCTTGCTCTCCGTGGACCTGATCATGAGTGGGTTCTTCATGGCGCCTGAGCTCCAGCTCTGTGAGGTCTGCAGGGCTTTCTCCACATGCTGCATCAGATCAATCTCCTCTCTTGGCTGGTTCCTTTCACATCAGGGATTCTCTCCAGTTCTTCTAAGATCTCTATGGCAATCGTTATTTCCATACCTGCTGTCCATTATCCTGAACATGTCTTCCCAGAGTTGCAGGTTGAGAGTCTTAGTCCACACCGTCTAGAAGGTGAATGTTCTTAGCTTCAGAAGGTCCAGATGGCTCCCCCTGTCTCTGCAGGCTCTCCCAGTCTTTCCTCCATCGGTGGTATTCTCTTCTGCGCCATAGAAGATGGGAAGACGTGTGGGCTTAATCCTCACTGCTGGTCTTGCTGGTGATGGCAGTCCTCCCCTTCACCTGGTGATAGTCCTCCCCTTCACCTGGTGATAGTCCTCCCCTTCACCTGGTGATAGTCCTCCCCTTCACCTGGTGATAGTCCTCCCCTTCACCTGGTGATAGTCCTCCCCTTCACCTGGTGATAGTCCTCCCCTTCTACCTGGTGATAGTCCTCCCCTTCACCTGGTGATAGTCCTCCCCTTCACCTGGTGATAGTCCTCCCCTTCACCTGGTGATAGTCCTCCCCTTCACCTGGTGATAGTCCTCCCCTTCACCTGGTGATAGTCCTCCCCTTCACCTGGTGATAGTCCTCCCCTTCACCTGGTGATAGTCCTCCCCTTCACCTGGTGATAGTCCTCTTCTTCACCTGGTGATAGTCCTCCCCTTCACCTGGTGATAGTCCTCCCCTTCACCTGGTGATAGTCCTCCCCTTCACCTGGTGATAGTCCTCCCCTTCACCTGGTGATAGTCCTCCCCTTCACCTGGTGATAGTCCTCTTCTTCACCTGGTGATAGTCCTCCCCTTCACCTGGTGATAGTCCTCCCCTTCACCTGGTGATAGTCCTCCCCTTCACCTGGTGATAGTCCTCTTCTTCACCTGGTGATAGTCCTCCCCTTCACCTGGTGATAGTCCTCCCCTTCACCTGGTGATAGTCCTCCCCTTCACCTGGCGCTTCTGCAATCCTGCGTGAGTTGACAAATTGACCTTGCCTCATCTCAAGTCTACTCCTCATTGCTTTGAGGTCCTTGACTCTGCCAGCTAGATCTGACTTCACCATCATGGGTACCCAGCACTCCCAAGCTGCCATCACTCTGGTGGCCTCCTTCATCCGCCTCTCTAGAATGGTCAGGAGCACCCCGTGGCCTTCCAGGTAGGTTCCTTGCACAGGCACATTCCCAGCTGGTTCACTGGCTTCTTCTGCTTCCTCCATTGAGCTTATACTGGCCATATCTGGACCACAGGTCATCTTCAATAAGGCCTCTCACCTCTTCCATCCTGGCTTCAGCCTCCTCTGCAGTCCTTCCACCGTCGGCCTCTTCCGGCTTTGCAAGAACTTCTTCTTCGTTCCTTCGGCCTTTTGAGCGTCTGCCTGTAACCCAGCCATGCAGTCCTCATTTGCTCCAAGACCCTTTCTTAATCCCTCCTTCAGCTTGGTGAATTCCTCCCTTAGCTCTGCTTCCACCATTCTACCTGCTTCTCTGTTGAGGTAGTTGGCCTGCCTGGTGAAGTTGCTTTTTGCACTTGTTCTTGCTTTCTTGAGCTCTTTAACCGGCTTCCCCAGGATTTCTTCCGCCATTTTGAGCTAATGGAAATCCACAGTTCCCCTTCTCTGCGTCAACAGCTTTCTCTGGACGTCTGAAGCCTTTCATCCTCTGGCCCAGGCTGCTCCGCTTGGTTTTCAACTGTCAAGTCCTTCAGGTTTTTGGCCTGTTTCAGTGATTTAGCCTGACTTGAGAGGCTAGACGGCAACAGAGGACGCTTTGGACAACTCAAATTCGTTCTTTTTGTCTTTATTTATTCAAGACAGCTCCAAGAATTCATCAGGTTGAAAACCTTCAAAACACAAAGAACAAACAAAAGTTAGCTCAGAGATGTTCACAAGTCTTTTTTTGCAAGACCAAGTCACGTCTCAAGTCTTTGGTCACGAGTCCAAGTCAAGTCTCAAGTCTTTGTGGGGTGAGACTTGATCAAGTCTCAAGTCTTTGGTCACGAGTCCAAGTCACGTCTCAAGTCTTTGGTCACGAGTCCAAGTCACGTCTCAAGTCTTTGGTCACGAGTCCAAGTCACGTCTCAAGTCTTTGTGGGATGAGACTTGATCAAGTCTCAAGTCTTTGGTCACGAGTCCAAGTCAAGTCTCAAGTCTTTGTGGGGTGAGACTTGATCAAGTCTCAAGTCTTTGGTCACGAGTCCAAGTCACGTCTCAAGTCTTTGGTCACGAGTCCAAGTCACGTCTCAAGTCTTTGGTCACGAGTCCAAGTCACGTCTCAAGTCTTTGGTCACGAGTCCAAGTCACGTCTCAAGTCTTTGGTCACGAGTCCAAGTCAAGTCTCAAGTCTTTGTGGGGTGAGACTTGATCAAGTCTCAAGTCTTTGGTCACGAGTCCAAGTCAAGTCTCAAGTCTTTGTGGGGTTAGACTTGATCAAGTCTCAAGTCTTTGGTCACGAGTCCAAGTCACGTCTCAAGTCTTTGTGGGGTGAGACTTGATCAAGTCTCAAGTCTTTGGTCACGAGTCCAAGTCACGTCTCAAGTCTTTGGTCACGAGTCCAAGTCAAGTCTCAAGTCTTTGGTCACGAGTCCAAGTCACGTCTCAAGTCTTTGGTCACGAGTCCAAGTCAAGTCTCAAGTCTTTGGTCACGAGTCCAAGTCAAGTCTCAAGTCTTTGGTCACGAGTCCAAGTCACGTCTCAAGTCTTTGGTCACGAGTCCAAGTCACGTCTCAAGTCTTTGGTCACGAGTCCAAGTCACGTCTCAAGTCTTTGGTCACGAGTCCAAGTCACGTCTCAAGTCTTTGTGGGGTGAGACTTGATCAAGTCTCAAGTCTTTGGTCACGAGTCCAAGTCACGTCTCAAGTCTTTGGTCACGAGTCCAAGTCACGTCTCAAGTCTTTGGTCACGAGTCCAAGTCACGTCTCAAGTCTTTGTGGGATGAGACTTGATCAAGTCTCAAGTCTTTGGTCACGAGTCCAAGTCAAGTCTCAAGTCTTTGGTCACGAGTCCAAGTCAAGTCTCAAGTCTTTGTGGGGTGAGACTTGATCAAGTCTCAAGTCTTTGGTCACGAGTCCAAGTCACGTCTCAAGTCTTTGGTCACGAGTCCAAGTCACGTCTCAAGTCTTTGGTCACGAGTCCAAGTCACGTCTCAAGTCTTTGGTCACGAGTCCAAGTCACGTCTCAAGTCTTTGGTCACGAGTCCAAGTCAAGTCTCAAGTCTTTGTGGGGTGAGACTTGATCAAGTCTCAAGTCTTTGGTCACGAGTCCAAGTCAAGTCTCAAGTCTTTGTGGGGTTAGACTTGATCAAGTCTCAAGTCTTTGGTCACGAGTCCAAGTCACGTCTCAAGTCTTTGTGGGGTGAGACTTGATCAAGTCTCAAGTCTTTGGTCACGAGTCCAAGTCACGTCTCAAGTCTTTGGTCACGAGTCCAAGTCAAGTCTCAAGTCTTTGGTCACGAGTCCAAGTCACGTCTCAAGTCTTTGGTCACGAGTCCAAGTCAAGTCTCAAGTCTTTGGTCACGAGTCCAAGTCAAGTCTCAAGTCTTTGGTCACGAGTCCAAGTCACGTCTCAAGTCTTTGGTCACGAGTCCAAGTCACGTCTCAAGTCTTTGGTCACGAGTCCAAGTCACGTCTCAAGTCTTTGGTCACGAGTCCAAGTCACGTCTCAAGTCTTTGTGGGGTGAGACTTGATCAAGTCTCAAGTCTTTGGTCACGAGTCCAAGTCAAGTCTCAAGTCTTTGTGGGGTGAGACTTGATCAAGTCTCAAGTCTTTGGTCACGAGTCCAAGTCAAGTCTCAAGTCTTTGGTCACGAGTCCAAGTCAAGTCTCAAGTCTTTGGTCACGAGTCCAAGTCAAGTCTCAAGTCTTTGGTCACGAGTCCAAGTCAAGTCTCAAGTCTTTGTGGGGTGAGACTTGATCAAGTCTCAAGTCTTTGGTCACAAGTCCAAGTCAAGTCTCAAGTCTTTGGTCACGAGTCCAAGTCAAGTCTCAAGTCTTTGGTCACGAGTCCAAGTCAAGTCTCAAGTCTTTGTGGGGTTAGACTTGATCAAGTCTCAAGTCTTTGGTCACGAGTCCAAGTCAAGTCTCAAGTCTTTGGTCACGAGTCCAAGTCACGTCTCAAGTCTTTGGTCACGAGTCCAAGTCAAGTCTCAAGTCTTTGTGGGGTTAGACTTGATCAAGTCTCAAGTCTTTGGTCACGAGTCCAAGTCACGTCTCAAGTCTTTGTGGGGTGAGACTTGATCAAGTCTCAAGTCTTTGGTCACGAGTCCAAGTCACGTCTCAAGTCTTTGGTCACGAGTCCAAGTCAAGTCTCAAGTCTTTGGTCACGAGTCCAAGTCACGTCTCAAGTCTTTGGTCACGAGTCCAAGTCAAGTCTCAAGTCTTTGGTTACGAGTCCAAGTCACGTCTCAAGTCTTTGGTCACGAGTCCAAGTCACGTCTCAAGTCTTTGGTCACGAGTCCAAGTCACGTCTCAAGTCTTTGTGGGGTGAGACTTGATCAAGTCTCAAGTCTTTGGTCACGAGTCCAAGTCAAGTCTCAAGTCTTTGTGGGGTGAGACTTGATCAAGTCTCAAGTCTTTGGTCACGAGTCCAAGTCAAGTCTCAAGTCTTTGGTCACGAGTCCAAGTCAAGTCTCAAGTCTTTGGTCACGAGTCCAAGTCAAGTCTCAAGTCTTTGGTCACGAGTCCAAGTCAAGTCTCAAGTCTTTGTGGGGTGAGACTTGATCAAGTCTCAAGTCTTTGGTCACGAGTCCAAGTCAAGTCTCAAGTCTTTGGTCACGAGTCCAAGTCAAGTCTCAAGTCTTTGGTCACGAGTCCAAGTCAAGTCTCAAGTCTTTGTGGGGTTAGACTTGATCAAGTCTCAAGTCTTTGGTCACGAGTCCAAGTCAAGTCTCAAGTCTTTGGTCACGAGTCCAAGTCACGTCTCAAGTCTTTGGTCACGAGTCCAAGTCACGTCTCAAGTCTTTGTGGGATGAGACTTGATCAAGTCTCAAGTCTTTGGTCACGAGTCCAAGTCAAGTCTCAAGTCTTTGTGGGATGAGACTTGATCAAGTCTCTGGTCACGAGTCCAAGTCAAGTCTCAAGTCTTTGTGGGGTTAGACTTGATCAAGTCTCAAGTCTTTGGTCACGAGTCCAAGTCAAGTCTCAAGTCTTTGGTCACGAGTCCAAGTCACGTCTCAAGTCTTTGGTCACGAGTCCAAGTCACGTCTCAAGTCTTTGTGGGATGAGACTTGATCAAGTCTCAAGTCTTTGGTCACGAGTCCAAGTCAAGTCTCAAGTCTTTGGTCACGAGTCCAAGTCACGTCTCAAGTCTTTGGTCACGAGTCCAAGTCACGTCTCAAGTCTTTGTGGGATGAGACTTGATCAAGTCTCAAGTCTTTGGTCACGAGTCCAAGTCAAGTCTCAAGTCTTTGGTCACGAGTCCAAGTCACGTCTCAAGTCTTTGGTCACGAGTCCAAGTCAAGTCTCAAGTCTTTGGTCACGAGTCCAAGTCACGTCTCAAGTCTTTGTGGGGTGAGACTTGATCAAGTCTCAAGTCTTTGGTCACGAGTCCAAGTCAAGTCTCAAGTCTCTTCTGGTTGTAATCAGCCTTCTATCGTCTGCTGCTATCCAGTCTGTTCAGAATACTGCAGCTATATCTAAGAAATTCAAAGCATGTACTGTGTTATTATCACTCCTATATCTATTAGCATGCAGCATCAGTACTGACTAGTTGTTTGTTATATGATCACTTTAAACAGGCTATTGCAATGTGAGGACAAACATCACACTTTAGCTAAATGCAAACAACTTATAAGCAAAGCACTCAGAATCAGAAATCAGTATCACAAATACAAAGCTAGCAGCAAGCTAAGTTAGCATTACACAGCTGATGCTGAGCTAAACATGTTTGCTAACCGTCCATGCGTTAATGTGACTGACCTCTCCGGGTGACTTTTCAAGTGCCTGATGAAATTCGACGTTGTTGCGCCAGCATCCTTGATTTTGATATTGCAGACTTTGCAGTGTGCGCTCCTTTTGTTGGTGCCGCCGGCGTTTTGTTCGAAGTGTTTGTAGTTGAACCGAATTACAAGCGGTACAGCCGCAGGTGTGCCGCCGGTCGCCATGGTGTTACTACGAGGTAGTAACAGAGGCGCGCACGTCTGCGTAATGAGCCCGGCTAAAGTAACTGGATGGCCTGCCTGCCTGTCAGCCTTCCATCTGGGCACACACTGATCTCGTGCCCTCATTGGTCATGTGCGCGTTCGTGTGTGTTGGAGGAGGCGGGCTCTATAAGGAAGTAGCAGCCTCTAGCAGATTATCTCCGGTTGTGTATTTTCAAATTCTAGCGATCTCGAGCCGGTTTCTCTTCAATGTACCTACCCCACCTTTAATACGCCAAAAACCCTACCCCACCTTTAATACGCCAAAAACCCTACCCCACCTTTAATACGCCAAAAACCCTACCCCACCTTTAATACGCCAACAACCCTACCCCACCTTTAATACGCCAAAAACCCTACCCCACCTTTAATACGCCAAAAACCCTACCCCACCTTTAATACGCCAAAAACCCTACCCCACCTTTAATATGCCAAAAACCCTACCCCACCTTTAATACGCCAAAAACCCTACCCCACCTTTAATACGCCAAAAACCCTACCCCACCTTTAATACGCCAAAAATAGAAAACACAATGATTGTTCACGAGTCCCAACACACGAGTCCAAGTCGAGTCTGAAGTCTTTTGGTCACGAGTCCAAGTCGAGTCTGAAGTCTCTGTGTGTGCAACTTAAGTGCGACTCGAGTCCCCATCTCTGCTGTGACCCCAACTGTACTCCGGGAGACTGAGTGCTGCCCCCTGCTGCCACACACAGGAAGTGCTGCCAACATCTTCTTCTGTGGTGTTTATAGGACTGTCGTGTGTTCTGAAAGGATTCAGTGCTGCTGTGTGTTGATGTGTGTCGCCCTCTGGTGGAGACAGTCCGGTAACACTGGACTAAAGACAAACACAGACTTTATTTTGAAGGTTTATTACAAAACGCAAGACAAAACATGTCAACGGGTGTTTAACTATCGGCAAAACACGAACCACGACGAACGCTCTATCAGCAGGAGAACCGAGGAAACACAACGAGGGGGGGCAGCTTCGACTGAGGAACATACACCTGGTTCTCCTCCTCTGGTGTTTTCTGCCGCCTACACACTATAAATATATCACATTAAATTAAGATAACCCAATTCACAGAAGTCTCTCACAAAGTGTCCGCAGGAACAGGAAGTGCAGCGGGGGGGGGGGGGGGGGTCTGTCAGCGTCATAGTCTCTCTGGAAACAGATGTTCTGCAGGTGTTCTGCGGATGTTCTGCACGTTCTCTCCAGGCGCTGAGGTTCTCACATTAACTGGTTCCACTGGTAATAAGTGTAGTCCAATCAGCATCTCTAATCTCACATTTGTCTCAAATCTGCGTTGTTTATTTTTTTATAAATTAAGAGTTTTTTCTTCAGGTTTTTATTTGAATAAACTACTTTGGAGGCTTGTACTTTGAAAAGCTGTCTGCTGAAGTCGTCTCCTGTCTGATGATGAGGGGGGGGGGGGTGTAAGTCACATTTAAATATTCATACATTACAACATTGTTCCAAATTCATCATAAAGTGCAGTTTTCTCTTTGACTTCCTTAAAAAACTACAAATATGGCCGACCGGCTGCAGAGGAGTCTTCATGCAAACATTAACGTGGAGAACCAATCAGAGCGTCTAAGCTTTAAACAGGGAACCAATCGCTGCATCTGTGTACCAATCAGTCGCTCTGAGCGATGATAACAAAGATGATATTATGAATTATAATAACGACTGGTATTAAAGTTATAATTGAATACTTTCATATTATTACTAACTTACAAAAACAGAGAATTATTATTATTAACGGATCAGAAATAATAATCAGTATGAACAGAGCCAAAGAAATAAAAGGGACTACAAAATAAATAATGATAGAGGTGATCCTCGTGGACCAATAGGATTTCAGGAGAGAAGCTCTGATTGGATTGGAGCAGCAGGGGGCGGGGCTTGTAGTTTTCAATTGAAAAGTCTAATTAAAATGTGTTCTCTTTTCTGTGGGACTCCGTTTCCCAAAATGCTCTGCGTGCTCAACCCAGGTGGCTGATGGGAAATGGAGTGAAGAACAGCGTCACTGTGCAACCTGACAGACAGGTGGGGGGGGCGGCGCCTGGGGGGGGAAGGGGCACTAACCCATCCGTAAGAGCCGTCATTATGACCATATAAGGAGACTGCCACACGACCATATATGGATGTCCTGCTGCTATTTACACCAGAGATGCAGGTCCAGTTCTGGGGGGGAGTCACTCCGAGTCGGACTCCAGCGGTGCCGTCTCGTCCAGCGCTGGCCTCTTCCTGCGGCGCTGCTCCTCCAGGTGAGCCTTCTTGTGGCGCTGCTCCTCCAGGTGAGCCTTCTTGTGGCGCTGCTCCTCCAGGTGAGCCTTCTTGTGGCGCTGCTCCTCCAGGTGAGCCTTCTTGTGGCGCTGCTCCTCCAGGTGAGCCTTCTTGTGGCGCTGCTGCTCCTCCAGGTGAGCCTTCTTGTGGCGGGAGAAGCTGCTGGAGTGCATGAAGGTTTTGCTGCAGGCGGTGCAGGTGAAGGTCTTCGTCCTGCCGGGGGGGGGCAGCTTCAGGTGTTTCCCGCCCCCCCCCCGGTGGGTCAGCTGGTGTCGGGCCAGGCTGGAGGCGTGGCTGAAACGCTTCCCGCATTGGCTGCAGACGTGACGCCCCGCCCCCTCCTCCTCTGAGGGGGCGGGGCCTCTGCGGACGCCCCGCCCCCCCCCTCCCCGGCGGCGGCGGTTCTTCTTGCACAAAGTGTAAAAGTTGGGTTTGTCCCGGGAGCAAAGCTTCAGGCGGATCTTCAGATCTGAAGACGACTCGCCCAGGTTCTCCTTCCCCGGGGTGTAGCTGTCCAGCAGCTCCTTCACATGGGTCACCTGGGGGGCAGAAGCATACCTTAATACACCTTAGCATGACTCAGCAGATACACCTTAGCATGACTCAGCAGATACACCTTAGCATGACTCAGCAGATACACCTTGATATGACTCAGCAGATACACCTTAGCATGACTCAGCAGATACACCTTAGCATGACTCAGCAGATACACCTTAGCATGACTCAGCAGATACACCTTAGCATGACTCAGCAGATACACCTTAGCATGACTCAGCAGATACACCTTAGCATGACTCAGCAGATACACCTTAGCATGACTCAGCAGATACACCTTAGCATGACTCAGCAGATACACCTTAGCATGACTCAGCAGATACACCTTGATATGACTCAGCAGATACACCTTAGCATGACTCAGCAGATACACCTTAGCATGACTCAGCAGATACACCTTGATATGACTCAGCAGATACACCTTAGCATGACTCAGCAGATACACCTTGATATGACTCAGCAGATACACCTTAGCATGACTCAGCAGATACACCTTAGCATGACTCAGCAGATACACCTTAGCATGACTCAGCAGATACACCTTGATATGACTCAGCAGATACACCTTAGCATGACTCAGCAGATACACCTTGATATGACTCAGCAGATACACCTTAGCATGACTCAGCAGATACACCTTAGCATGACTCAGCAGATACACCTTAGCATGACTCAGCAGATACACCTTGATATGACTCAGCAGATACACCTTAGCATGACTCAGCAGATACACCTTAGCATGACTCAGCAGATACACCTTGATATGACTCAGCAGATACACCTTAGCATGACTCAGCAGATACACCTTGATATGACTCAGCAGATACACCTTAGCATGACTCAGCAGATACACCTTAGCATGACTCAGCAGATACACCTTGATATGACCTCCCGAATACCATTTTTCGGGCTCCGGATATTCGATAGTAACCAGCAGCGAATATTCGGCCCGCGCGGGGGAGGTTGTAAATGTCTTAAGTGTCATTCATTTGGCTTGGCTTCCTATTTATGGACATGCTTTTATTTTGAAGGAGAGGTAGCGCTGTTGACAGGAAGTTGTTGTTGCTATGGAAACAACATGACAGAGATTAACGGAGAAGAGTAATATCTACATACAAAGACGGAGAAAGTAAACGATAACGTTTATGGTTAAGTGTTAGCCCCCCCCGAAGAGGCACAAGCTCTTAGTGCCAAACCCGAATAGTACTCCAACGAACGAATATTCGGGTACAGCCCTAGTATTTAAGCAATAGCTCACTTCAGGCCGTGGTATATGCTCAGTATATCACAGCTAGGGGGGTTGAACCACGCCCCCTAGCTGTGATATAAAGAGCATATATCACGGCCTGAAGTGAGCTATTGCTTTTATAAAACCAGGTGTGGCAATACGAAAGAAAAATACATCCATCCATCTTCTCCGCTTATCCGCGGTCGGGTCGCGGGGGTAGCAGTTCCAGCAGAGAGCCCCAAACGTTCCTTTTCCCTCATCAACCAGCTCTGACTGGGGGGTCCCAAGGCGCTCCCAGGCCAGCGAAGAGACATAACCCCTCCACCTGGTCCTAGGTCTACCCCTCGGTCTCCTCCCTGCTCTCACCCCATCCCTAAGGGAGACGCCAGCCAGCCTGCGGAGGAAACCCATCTCGGCCGCTTGTATCCGAAAAATACACACTAATTTAAATAGTTTTTATTAGTAAATAATGATGTTCAAAATAAAATAGTCCCTCCGTTGCCTTCTGCACGAAACATAGTGCGAGGTGGTTGCTAGGCAACAACACTAAGCTAGCGAACATATTAGACAGAGAGCGTTGGTCCATTATCTGGCTATTTATTTACAGTCATGTGTTTGCTGTGCAGCCGCTGAAACCTGTGCAGCATCAGTAGCATGCTCACGAGGTCACTTGTTGAGGTTGACATGTCTCTGCTTTGTTTCAAGACCCCGTCAGAACGCTTTGATGGAGGTCCTTCTCCAGTTGGTCCGCCTGCTCTTCACGCAGCTCTGCACGTCGTCCTGTAGGTGCTCTCTGGAGAGGCACTGCTCCATAGTGAACCCCCCCCCCCCCCGGAGGTCCAAATTAACCTCACATGTTTCCATCGTATGCTTTGTAAGTTTGTTTCGTAACGGAAGAAATGTAAATATATTTATAAAACTGACAAGTCAAATCAAGCAATCTGATTGGTCGATAGTGTTTTTGCGGACCTCTTTGATTACGTCGCTGCTTGCTTTAACAGTAGCACACCTCATGATGTCAGACCGTGGAGAGCATCTAGATACCCCGCCCTGATGCCAGAGGACCTGCACACTGAGTATGTGTCGCCGCTTGATGTCTGTGTCTGGACCGCTGCGTGACCAGGAGGGCTTCTGCCCCGTTACTTCTCCGCTGCTTCCTTGTTCCAGTTTGAAAAGCAAGCTGCAGCCCAACGGCATACTGTTTTTCTCAGACGCGGAGGGATACTGACTTGTTGTGAAAAGTAACTTACAATTCTACCCGTGATATATACGCTCAGTATATCACGGCTAAGAACCAATCAGATTGCTTGATTTGACTTGTCCGTTTTATAAGTATATATATACCTGGTGTTTGGAGAGGAGCGTGTATAAGTATATATAGTATATATCAGAGATGGAGTACTCGAGTCCTGGACTCGGACTCCAGTGCCGATTTTCGGGACTCGTGACTCGACTCGGACTCGCGCACTGATTGACGCGACTCGGACTCATGAATTTCCCCCCCCACGATGACTCGGACTTGACTCGTACGTTGACGCTCCGACTCGGACTCGAGCAAGTTTTCTCTGGAGTCCGATGTCCTCTGTCCTGGCGTGTGCGCCTGCGAGGCGAGTTCACGGACTGGGCCCCGCTGTTCCAGTCTAGAGATAGAGACACCCCCCGCATCGTGCTGGATGCTTTCACTCTTTCTGCTTCCACATCGGGAAAGAGCAGAACGCTCGTTATGTGGAAACAACATTGAAGAGAAGGCTCCGTAGCTCATGACTCTCAGGGTCGAGTTCAGACGGCTGTCTTGAACACTATCATCAGAGTGATCTAATCAATAAATAAAGATTCAGCCATCACACGAAAGCACATGGCTAGTTAGCATGCTAAGTAGCCATGTGCTTTCTGGGGCTCAATCTTTGTAAACTGATTTAACCGTAAAAGTTCCTTCAAAATAAGAGTCCCGATCTTATTACTATCAAAATAAAAGTGCAAAGGAAAATATTGGCATACAAATATAATCACTTCTCTAAACTCATTTTAAATATAGTTTATTTATATATAATAATAATATTAGTAATAAGCTTTATATTTGTTTAGCACCTATTACAAGAGTTGTAGCCAAACTGGCTTCACAGCAGTTCAACAGACAGATCAGTAAAACATGACAGGATCAAAGCAATGCAGAGGAGCAGCTACATTTCAACACATCCACGAAGGTTAATACATGAAGACTTGAGACTCGGCTCGAACTCGAACTCTTCTTGGGTGACTCGGACTCGACTCGGACTCGAACACAGGTAATGATGACTCGGACTCGACTCGGACTCGAAGAGTGGTGGCTCGAGAGTGACTCGGACTCGACTCGGACTCGAACACAGGTAATGATGACTCGGACTCGAACACAGGTAATGATGACTCGGACTCGAACACAGGTAATGATGACTCGGACTCGAACACAGGTAATGATGACTCGGACTCGAACACAGGTAATGATGACTCAGACTCGAACACAGGTAATGATGACTCAGACTCGGCTCGGACTCGAACACAGGTAATGGTGACTCGGACTCGACTCGGACTCGAACACAGGTAATGATGACTCGGACTCGGCTCGGACTCGAACACAGGTAATGATGACTCGGACTCGAACACAGGTAATGATGACTCGGACTCGGCTCGGACTCGAACACAGGTAATGGTGACTCGGACTCGACTCGGACTCGAACACAGGTAATGATGACTCGGACTCGGCTCGGACTCGAACACAGGTAATGATGACTCGGACTCGGCTCAGACTCGAACACAGGTAATGGTGACTCGGACTCGACTCGGACTCGAAGAGTGGTGACTCGAGAGTGACTCGGACTCGACTCGGACTCGAACACAGGTAATGATGACTCGGACTCGAACACAGGTAATGATGACTCGGACTCGAACACAGGTAATGATGACTCGAACTCGGCTCGGACTCGAACACAGGTAATGGTGACTCGGACTCGACTCGGACTCGAAGAGTGGTGACTCGAGAGTGACTCGGACTCGACTCGGACTTGAACACAGGTAATGATGACTCGGACTCGAACACAGGTAATGATGACTCGGACTCGACTCGGACTCTTCTTGGGTGACTCGGACTCGACTCGGACTCGAACACAGGTAATGATGACTCGGACTCGACCCGGACTCGAACACAGGTAATGATGACTCGGACTCGACTCGGACTCGAACACAGGTAATGATGACTCGGACCCGACTCGGACTCTTCTTGGGTGACTCGGACTCGACTCGGACTCGAACACAGGTAATGATGACTCGGACTCGACTCGGACTCGAAGAGTGGTGGCTCGAGAGTGACTCGGACTCGACTCGGACTCGAACACAGGTAATGATGACTCGGACTCGAACACAGGTAATGATGACTCGGACTCGAACACAGGTAATGATGACTCGGACTCGAACACAGGTAATGATGACTCGGACTCGAACACAGGTAATGATGACTCAGACTCGAACACAGGTAATGATGACTCAGACTCGGCTCGGACTCGAACACAGGTAATGGTGACTCGGACTCGACTCGGACTCGAACACAGGTAATGATGACTCGGACTCGGCTCGGACTCGAACACAGGTAATGATGACTCGGACTCGAACACAGGTAATGATGACTCGGACTCGGCTCGGACTCGAACACAGGTAATGGTGACTCGGACTCGACTCGGACTCGAACACAGGTAATGATGACTCGGACTCGGCTCGGACTCGAACACAGGTAATGATGACTCGGACTCGGCTCAGACTCGAACACAGGTAATGGTGACTCGGACTCGACTCGGACTCGAAGAGTGGTGACTCGAGAGTGACTCGGACTCGACTCGGACTCGAACACAGGTAATGATGACTCGGACTCGAACACAGGTAATGATGACTCGGACTCGAACACAGGTAATGATGACTCGAACTCGGCTCGGACTCGAACACAGGTAATGGTGACTCGGACTCGACTCGGACTCGAAGAGTGGTGACTCGAGAGTGACTCGGACTCGACTCGGACTTGAACACAGGTAATGATGACTCGGACTCGAACACAGGTAATGATGACTCGGACTCGACTCGGACTCTTCTTGGGTGACTCGGACTCGACTCGGACTCGAACACAGGTAATGATGACTCGGACTCGACCCGGACTCGAACACAGGTAATGATGACTCGGACTCGACTCGGACTCGAACACAGGTAATGATGACTCGGACCCGACTCGGACTCTTCTTGGGTGACTCGGACTCGACTCGGACTCGAACACAGGTAATGATGACTCAGACTCGACTCGGACTCGAACACAGGTAATGATGACTCGGACTCGACTCGGACTCGAACACAGGTAATGATGACTCGGACTCGACCCGGACTCGAACACAGGTAATGATGACTCAGACTCGACTTGGACTCGAACACAGGTAATGATGACTCGGACTCGACTCGGACTCGAACACAGGTAATGATGACTCGGACTCGCTCGGACTCTTCTTGGGTGACTCGGACTCGACTCGGACTCGAACACAGGTAATGATGACTCAGACTCGACTCGGACTCGAACACAGGTAATGATGACTCGGACTCGACTCGGACTCGAACACAGGTAATGATGACTCGGACTCGACTCGGACTCGAACACAGGTAATGATGACTCGGACTCGACTCGGACTCGAACATAGGTAATGATGACTCGGACTCGACTCGGACTCGAACACAGGTAATGATGACTCGGACTCGACTCGGACTCGAACACAGGTAATGATGACTCGGACTCGACTCGGACTCGAACACAGGTAATGATGACTCGGACTCGACTCGGACTCGAACACAGGTAATGATGACTCGGACTCGACTCGGACTCGAACACAGGTAATGATGACTCGGAACCGACTCAGACTCTTCTTGGGTGACTCGGACTCGAAGAGTGGTGACTCGAGAGTGACTCGGACTCGACTCGGACTTGAACACAGGTAATGATGACTCGGACTCGACTCTTCTTGGGTGACTCGGACTCGACTCGGACTCGAACACAGGTAATGATGACTCGGACTCGACCCGGACTCGAACACAGGTAATGATGACTCGGACTCGACTCTGACTCGAACACAGGTAATGATGACTCAGACTCGACTCGGACTCGAACACAGGTAATGATGACTCGGACTCGACTCGGACTCGAACACAGGTAATGATGACTCGGAACCGACTCAGACTCCTCTTGGGTGACTCGGACTCGACTCGGACTCGAACACAGGTAATGATGACTCGGAACCGACTCAGACTCCTCTTGGGTGACTCGGACTCGACTCGGACTCGAACACAGGTAATGATGACTCGGACTCGACTCAGACTTGAACACAGGTAATGATGACTCGACTCGGACTCTTCTTGGGTGACTCGGACTCGACTCGGACTCGAAGAGTGGTGACTCGGACTCGACTCGGACTCGACTCGGACTCGAACACAGGTAATGATGACTCGACTCGGACTCGAACACAGGTAATGATGACTCGGACTCGACCCGGACTCGAACACAGGTAATGATGACTCGGACTCGACCCGGACTCGAACATAGGTAATGATGACTCGGACTCGACTCGGACTCGAACACAGGTAATGATGACTCGGACTCGACCCGGACTCGAACACAGGTAATGATGACTCGGACTCGACCCGGACTCGAACATAGGTAATGATGACTCGGACTCGACTCGGACTCGAACACAGGTAATGATGACTCGGACTCGACTCGGACTCGAACACAGGTAATGATGACTCGGACTCGACCCGGACTCGAACACAGGTAATGATGACTCGGACTCGACCCGGACTCGAACATAGGTAATGATGACTCGGACTCGACTCGGACTCGAACACAGGTAATGATGACTCGGACTCGACCCGGACTCGAACACAGGTAATGATGACTCGGACTCGACCCGGACTCGAACATAGGTAATGATGACTCGGACTCGACTCGGACTCGAACACAGGTAATGATGACTCGGACTCGACCCGGACTCGAACACAGGTAATGATGACTCGGACTCGACCCGGACTCGAACATAGGTAATGATGACTCGGACTCGACTCGGACTCGAACACAGGTAATGATGACTCGGACTCGACTCGGACTCGAACACAGGTAATGATGACTCGGACTCGACCCGGACTCGAACACAGGTAATGATGACTCGGACCCGACTCGGACTCTTCTTGGGTGACTCGGACTCGACTCGGACTCGAACACAGGTAATGATGACTCGGACTCGACTCAGACTTGAACACAGGTAATGATGACTCGACTCGGACTCTTCTTGGGTGACTCGGACTCGACTCGGACTCGAAGAGTGGTGACTCGAGAGTGACTCGGACTCGACTCAGACTTGAACACAGGTAATGATGACTCGGACCCGACTCGGACTCTTCTTGGGTGACTCGGACTCGAAGAGTGGTGACTCGAGAGTGACTTGGACTCGTGAATTGGTGACTTCACTACAACACTGGTATATATATATATTACCTGGTGTTTGGAGAGCTGCGTGTATAAGTATATATATATATATTACCTGGTGGTTGGAGAGCTGCGTGTATAAGTATATATCGTATATATATATTACCTGGTGTTTGGAGAGCTGCGTCTATAAGTATACGTATATATAGTATATATACCTGGTGTTTGGAGAGGAGCGTGGACGTCCTGAAGCTCATGTCGCACTGCGGGCAGGCGTAGAAGGTGTCGCCGGGCGGACTCTGAGCGACGGCCCGGCGGCTCTTCTGTCTCCGGCCTCCTGCCTTCTGGGGGTGACGCAGGGCGGCCATGTCTTCTTTCGGGAGCCCCTTCCCCTTCTTGTGGACGAGGCGGTGGCGCGACAGGCTGGAGCTGTGGTTGAACTCCTTCCCGCAGATGTTGCACGGGTGGATGCGCCGCTTCCCGTGCAGCCGCAGGTGGCTGCCCAGCATCCTGCACACAGCATCAGACTGAGCTTAGAAGCTTCAGGCGACTGAACATTAATCATTATTAAAAATGCATCTCAAATTAAAAACGTAATAAAATCTTAGATCAATCGTTAATCAAGTTAATTAAATAATTAATTAAAAAACTGAAAGTATTAATAATAGTTATTAATTTAAATAATCCATTTAATGGGATTAATTCAAAAATTAAAAGAGATAAATGAAATAATTAATCAAAACAGAAAGTAGTAATAACATTAAATAAAAACTGCAGAAAATAAATAAAAACTAAAATAAATAATAATAGTTATTCATTTAAATGTAAACGAATTAATTAATTCTAAAATGAAAAGAGATAAGGGTAGATGGGGGTACCTGCTCCCCTTGAAGGTCATGCCGCAGTGGGGGCAGGAGTACTGCGCCTCCTGGTGGGGGGGCTCCCTCTTGATGGGCGCCGCCCCCTTGCTGTGGGTCTGCTGGTGTCGGTACAGACTGGAGGCGTGGCTGTAGCTCTTCCCACAGAAGCTGCAGCGGTACTGACGCTCCTCCTCCTCCTCCTCTTCCTCTTCCTCCTCCTCCTCTTCCTGCAGCTGGCTGACCCCCGCCTGCTCCTCCTGCTCCTCCTGCTCTTCCTCCTCCTCCTCCTCCTCCTCGTCAGAGTCCGTCTTGATCTCCACGCTCTGCTCCGTCACCTCGCACGGATAGACCTAACAAAACATAATAGTGTCAGATGTTAGAGGGTAACCAATCAGAGGGTAACAAGTCAGGGGGTAACCAATCAGAGGGTAACAAGTCAGGGGGTAACCAATCAGAGGGTAACCAATCGGAGGGTAACCAATCGGAGGGTAACCAGTCAGAGGGTATCACATGACTCTGCAGTAGATCACATGACTCTACAGTAGATCACATGACTCTACAGTAGATCACATGACTCTGCAGTTGATCACATGGCTCTACAGTAGATAACATGACTCTACAGTAGATCACATGGCTCTACAGTAGATCACATGACTCTACAGTAGATCACATGGCTCTACAGTAGATCACATGACTCTACAGTAGATCACATGACTCTACAGTAGATCACATGGCTCTACAGTAGATCACATGACTCTACAGTAGATCACATGGCTCTACAGTAGATCACATGACTCTACAGTTGATCACATGACTCTACAGTTGATCACATGACTCTCTAGTACAGTGATTCTCAAATGGGTGTACGCGGACCCCTGGGGGTACGTTGGAGTACGTGAGATTTATTTTATGTTAATGGAAATAAAAAACATTAGTGATGCATTTAAACAAACTGCTAGTAGTAGATGAACTACTTTCTTCAAAGGCTTACAGAATCTCTGGATAATACAATGGGAACAATAAACGCTCTCTTTCCTCTCCCTCTCCTGACAGCCCTCAGGCTCGTGCAGCTCGCTGAACCTGTAATGAGTGACCCGACAGTAAAGAATACATATATGTATAACTAGTTTAGCCAGTTCCAGAGCAGATCAACTAGCTAAGTGTGATAGGTCTAACGCTTGGTGTACGTTGCTGCGCTCAGCGCTCCGTCACACAGAGCTGCGTGTTCTCCGTCAGCAGCAGCTGATCTGATCTCTCTCTCTCGGTTAGACTTCACTCGCGTTGATGTCCAAATCTATCAGATCCAGCTAGTTCTAGTTAATGATATGACTTCCTGCTTATCAAAGGACCTAAACAATAAGCGTTGCTCGGCAACGGCGTGTGGCCGCAAAGTACAGCGCAGCATTATGCATATGTTTATACGAGGGGTCAAAATCCCACGCTCATAAAATGCTCATGTTTGTTTCTCTTCCCCCGAAACAAATAAATAAACCCATTTTAGGAAAAGTAAGGAAGTCTGAGCCGTGTGGGTTGATATGAACAGTGTAACAGCTGCAGCTGCCTCGCTGTCAGAACGACGAAGCTCTCAGTGAAGCTCGAGCCCACGTTTCTCTACATCAAGTACAACTTATTAGAAAGATCAGTTCAATGCAGCTCATGTCGTCTCCGTGCTGCTGCTCGATGTTAACATGAATTTAGTGATGGATTGTAAACATTTGAAATGTAGCATTTAAGTGTTTCTCAGTTACAAGGTTGTTGTTGTTGTTGTTGTTGTACTGTACCTCTTTATATAGACATTTATTCCTTAACAAATTGTTGTTGCGCTGATCAGGGGGTACTTGGCTGAATCTTTTTTTCAAAGGGGGAATATTATTGTAAAAAGGTTGAGAACCACTACTCTAGTAGATCACATGACTCTGCAGTAGATCACATGACTCTGCAGTAGATCACATGACTCTACAGTAGATCACATGACTCTACAGTAGATCACATGACTCTGCAGTAGATCACATGACTCTACAGTAGATCACATGACTCTACAGTAGATCACATGACTCTGCAGTAGATCACATGACTCTACAGTAGATCACATGACTCTGCAGTAGATCACATGACTCTGCAGTAGATCACATGACTCTGCAGTAGATCACATGACTTTGCAGTAGATCACATGACTCTGCAGTAGGTCACATGACTCTGCAGTAGATCACATGGCTATCCAGTAGATCACATGACTCTGCAGTAGATCACATGGCTATCCAGTAGATCACATGACTCTACAGTAGATCACATGACTCTACAGTAGATCACATGACTCTCTAGTAGATCACATGACGCTCTAGTAGATCACATGACTCTCTAGTAGATCACATGACTCTACAGTAGATCACATGACTCTACAGTAGATCACATGACTCTCTAGTAGATCACATGACTCTACAGTAGATCACATGACTCTGCAGTAGATCACATGACTCTAGTAGATCACATGACTCTACAGTTGATCACATGACTCTCTAGTACAGTGGTTCTCAACCTGGTACGCGAGCTCCCGCTAGGTGGTACGCGGAGGAATCTGAAATATTTAAAACAATTAATTAAAAAAATGTAATTTTTAGGAATTAGGAAAGCACTTCACTAACTGCAGTTCCCAAAAGGAGCTGTACAAATGCCGCAGTTTGTGCGTGGCTGTGTCTTTAGTTGAAAGCCCAGTGGCGATCTGCTCATCTCTCATCGAAATAATATGCTACAAAGCGGCGGACTGGCCATCTGTGTTGAACCTTCCTGTCGGCTCCCAGACCGTAGGGGAGGAGGGCAGGAGCAACAAGCTTCAGGTGCAATAACCCACTTTAGCTTCAATGGCTGGAGAGAGGCGAGCTCTTCTTGGGAGGCCGTTGCATTTATTTAGCTGTTCTTCTGTTTCACAAAATACATCACAGACCTCTGTTTTTCTGCTGCCTCGTTTCACTTCCAGAAACACACACACGTTCTCTCCATAGGTTCTCTCAGTGTCGCTCTACCATCCACAAACACACATGCACAAGCCACACCCCTCTCTCTCTCTCTTAAAGGCACAGCGATCTCATCTCACTCTGCATGACCCTAATATCATAACATGTGTGTTCTGGAGATCGTCCTTATTATTATGCCGTTTAAACCAATTATTTAAATGTGTTTCTTAAATTCGGCATCATGTAAGTTGCGAGAATCCCCCGCCCTCCTGCTGATAGTTGAAGCTCCTCAACCCCCCCCCCTTGATAATTCTCGATCTTATTGAGCACGCTGATAACAATTTTGTTTTTAAATGGCGCTTCATATCAAACGGGTTGCCCACCCCTGTAATAGGCTATTGTTGTTTTTAGATTTAGAAACGAAAAAAAAAGGTTTTTATTTATTTTTGGCGTTGCTATGACGACCATACTACCCGCGAAACATTAGAACGTTGCAAGCAAGCTATGAAAGAAAGAAGAAAGCTGAATTATGCTAAAAACGTGGCTCAAAACGGGAGGTATACGGAAGAGAGGTACAGAGGAGAACATTGCCAGCTAAAGGGAACAAGTGAATGAGGAGGAGGACAGTCAAGCGAGCGCAAGCGCAGGCTCCGCCAGCAACGCAACAGTGATATGCGCAGCCACAACGCTGCCCAGTGCTAACGCTGCTAACGTAGCTGCGAGTGACTCCATCAGCAGCAGACGACGCTGAAGTTGGCTTCCGAATCAGAGCATCCGTTTCGGCAGTTAAGGGGAAAGTTAAGGGACATTTAATTTACAGCGTTGAGCGAACAATCCTCCGTGGTTTCACAAATCTGAAACTGTGTTATAAAGAATCCTTAGACTCTCTGGGATAATCCAGTCCAGATAAATCGGCTATGGAGCGATTTAAGAGGTTCAAACACGGAGGATTGTTCGCTCAGCGCTGTAAATTAAATGTCCCTTAACTTTCCCCTTAACTGCCGAATCGGATGCTCTGAATCGGAAGCCAACTTCAGTGTCGTCAGCAGCAGCGCAAGTGAGTCCATAAAAAAGAGACACAAACCAGTTCGGAAATACAACCAGGGTTACATTACATCTGGATTCAGCTGCAGTGGGACATGAGCCCAGACCACAGTGCGTGATGTGTGGTGAAGAGTTAAGTAATCATTCTATGAAACCATCGCACCTCCAACGGCACCTTACGACTAAACACGCCCACCTGCCGACTAAACACGCCCACCTGCCGACTAAACACGCCCACCTGTCGACTAAACACGCCCACCTGCCAACTAAACACGCCCACCTGCCAACTAAACACGCCCACCTGCCAACTAAACACGCTCACCTGCCAACTAAACACGCCCACCTGCCAACTAAACACGCCCACCTGCCAACTAAACACGCCCACCTGCCAACTAAACACGCTCACCTGCCAACTAAACACGCCCACCTGCCAACTAAACACGCCCACCTGCCAACTAAACACGCTCACCTGCCAACTAAACACGCCCACCTGCCAACTAAACACGCCCACCTGCCAACTAAACACGCTCACCTGCCAACTAAACACGCCCACCTGCCAACTAAACACGCCCACCTGCCAACTAAACACGCCCACCTGCCAACTAAACACGCCCACCTGCCAACTAAACACGCTCACCTGTAGGGCTGTGCAATTTAATCGATCTTGCGATATATATCGATATTTAGTTTTCCGAGAAAGTATCGATATTTCAGCCGCGGGTATCGATACATTAAGTCTGATAACTGTGTTCGTTATACTCGCGTCCAGGAGAGAAGCTTTAAAAAGGAGACTAATTGAGTCTCTGAGAATGTTCAAATGTATACTTTAATTAATAAAAAGCGCGGTAATGTTACAAGCAGAAGATGATTCAGTCAGAAAAACAGCTGTGTTCTGGCTCTCGTGAGCGAAGGGAAGAGAGCGAGCTCCACCTTTCCAGCTGTTAAATATCCTCTGCTGAATCCTCCCTGTGGGCCGGTTGGGCTGCTGGGGATCGGCCCTCCACGTCTCCAATGTTCGTTGTTGCGCATTACAGAGGATTCAGACATTGCACATTAAATATATAACTAAACACGCCTTTTCTCCTCCTTATCTCTTTCATGACTTTTCATTTAATACATTTTAAACGCTGTAATCAATACTCCAAAAATACCTCACGGCTGGTATCATTTCCGGTAGTTCCGAATGTTGTCTCATGCTACCCACGTCTGTAAACAAACGTATTCAAATAAACTGTACCTTCATTTAATATTCAGCAATAATAATATCTCGACGTCTATAGTTGTAGTGTTGAAATCAGTAGGTTTCGGTGTGCAACACTCCGTGTCATATCGCTACTAAATTCACCTCTATAGGAAATTGTATATTAGCCACATGCTAAATGCTAACCGGAGATGAAGGATTTTCAGAATAAAAGCTCAACAACTGGTTGTGCACGACAACTTCTGGGTTTTCAGTATAAAACAGCATTTAAACTGACGGTATGTTTATGGTACTTTATGCCATCAAAACATTGATTTTAATTTCTAACAAGTCTCATTCAAATCCCCCGTGTTCCGCCACCTGCTGCACCTTTTCATTCTCCATTGTCTATCGTGATACTGCACTTTACAGCTACAGTTTGCATTGTTTCAATAAATGAAACTAATTTTCTCACCACATCTTTTGATTCATTTGGTCCAGCATTTGCAAGCTGGAGACTCTCTGTCAGAGCCATATATTGTATAATGGATGCTTTCAGTTTTCAGTTGAATTAATTCAATCCAAGTCAATGGAACACTCACAAGATGTCACCAAAATCACACTGTCCCTTTAAAATCTTTCAGAAAATGATATAAGTGTATCGAATTATATCGAATCGTATCGTTGGCTGAATATCGTGATATATATCGTATCGTTGGCTGAATATCGTGCATCGTATGGTATCGTGAGATTAGTGTATCGCCACAGCCCTACTCACCTGCCGACTAAACACGCCCACCTGCCAACTAAACACGCTCACCTGCCAACTAAACACGCCCACCTGCCAACTAAACACGCCCACCTGCCAACTAAACACGCTCACCTGCCAACTAAACACGCCCACCTGCCAACTAAACACGCCCACCTGCCAACTAAACACGCCCACCTGCCAACTAAACACGCTCACCTGCCAACTAAACACGCCCACCTGCCAACTAAACACGCTCACCTGCCAACTAAACACGCCCACCTGCCAACTAAACACGCCCACCTGCCAACTAAACACTCACCTGCCAACTAAACACGCCCACCTGCCAACTAAACACGCTCACCTGCCAACTAAACACTCACCTGCCAACTAAACACGCCCACCTGCCAACTAAACACGCTCACCTGCCAACTAAACACTCACCTGCCAACTAAACACGCCCACCTGCCAACTAAACACGCCCACCTGCCAACTAAACACGCCCACCTGCCAACTAAACACGCTCACCTGCCAACTAAACACGCCCACCTGCCAACTAAACACGCCCACCTGCCAACTAAACACGCCCACCTGCCAACTAAACACGCTCACCTGCCAACTAAACACGCCCACCTGCCAACTAAACACGCTCACCTGCCAACTAAACACGCCCACCTGCCAACTAAACACGCCCACCTGCCAACTAAACACTCACCTGCCAACTAAACACGCCCACCTGCCAACTAAACACGCTCACCTGCCAACTAAACACTCACCTGCCAACTAAACACGCCCACCTGCCAACTAAACACTCACCTGCCAACTAAACACGCTCACCTGCCAACTAAACACTCACCTGCCAACTAAACACGCCCACCTGCCAACTAAACACGCTCACCTGCCAACTAAACACTCACCTGCCAACTAAACACGCCCACCTGCCAACTAAACACGCTCACCTGCCAACTAAACACGCTCACCTGCCAACTAAACACGCTCACCTGCCAACTAAACACGCCCACCTGCCAACTAAACACGCTCACCTGCCAACTAAACACGCTCACCTGCCAACTAAACACTCACCTGCCAACTAAACACGCCCACCTGCCAACTAAACACGCCCACCTGCCAACTAAACACGCTCACCTGCCAACTAAACACGCCCACCTGCCAACTAAACACGCCCACCTGCCAACTAAACACGCTCACCTGCCAACTAAACACGCTCACCTGCCAACTAAACACTCACCTGCCAACTAAACACGCTCACCTGCCAACTAAACACGCTCACCTGCCAACTAAACACGCCCACCTGCCAACTAAACACGCCCACCTGCCAACTAAACACGCCCACCTGCCAACTAAACACGCTCACCTGCCAACTAAACACTCACCTGCCAACTAAACACGCCCACCTGCCAACTAAACACGCCCACCTGCCAACTAAACACGCCCACCTGCCAACTAAACACGCCCACCTGCCAACTAAACACGCCCACCTGCCAGACAAGCCAGCGGAATTCTTTACCAGAAAATGTGACCTGCTGAATAAGTGCAAGTCAACAATCCAGTCCAGCGTACGCCCATAGCCAAGGCCCAGGAAGCCTCGTGTCGTGCAGCCTCCGCATTGCAGAAGCCGGTAAGCCACACACAATTGGCGAAAAACGTTGTCTCCCACTCGCAATAGAAATGACAGAAATCATGTGTGGTGAGAAGGCTGCCAAACAGTTACATTTGGTGTCACTTTCAAATGACACTGTCACGGAGAATAGTAGAGATGGCAGAGGATGATAAAAATACATTGAGCGCATTAAAAGTAGTAGCTATTCTTCCATCCAGCTGGACGAGACTACTGATGGTGCAGCTCAGGAAGACGTTCTGTTCTGTCAGCCACTGGAGACCAGAACAACAGCTGAAGGGCGATGGACACACTGCAGCATCCACCGGGAGGCGCTGGACACACTGCAGCATCCACCGGGAGGCGCTGGACACACTGCAGCATCCACCGGGAGGCGCTGGACACACTGCAGCATCCACCGGGAGGCGCTGGACACACTGCAGCATCCACCGGGAGGCGCTGGACACACTGCAGCATCCACCGGGAGGCGCTGGACACACTGCAGCATCCACCGGGAGGCGCTGGACACACTGCAGCATCCACCGGGAGGCGCTGGACACACTGCAGCATCCACCGGGAGGCGCTGGACACACTGCAGCATCCACCGGGAGGCGCTGGCGGTGGAGAAGATGCCCGATGGCTTGAAGTCTGTGCTGGACTCTGCTGTGAAGAGTGTGAACTTCATAAAGGCCCGCCCGATGCAGTCTCGCCTATTCCAAGTGCTCTGTGATGAGATGGGCAGCGAGCATGTCCAGCTTCTGCTCCATACAGAAGTAAGATGGCGATCAAGAGGGAAAGTGCTTTCAAGGCTTTTTGAATCACAGAGAAGTTCAAGTGTTCTTCCAGGACGAACACGTCCCCTTATCAGATGTGATGATGATACAGTGTGGCTCAGCCAGTTGGCATACTGTCAGACATTTAAACGACCTGAATTTGGGACTACAGGGACTCTCCATCAATGTGTTTGTTGTGCAGGACAACATCAACACAATGCTGAAGAAGTTGGAGTTCTTCGAAATCAGAGTCAAGGCAGGCGATGTTTCAGCTTTCCCTGCTTTAGATTTAGGTGACTTGTCAATGGACACCAACGTGCGTGTGTGTGTGTGTGTGTGTGTGTGTGTGTGTGTGTGTGTGTGTGTGTGTGTGTGTGTGTGTGTGTGTGTGTGTGTGTGTGTGTGTGCGCAACACCGTTCTCACTCCCATCCCGTCACATATTGACTGACGGTCAGGGCCCCTCCCCGTCACTCTATTACGTACAGGGACCCCTTGCCCGTCAGGCTGCTACGGGCAGGGCGTCCCATAGACCTTCATTGCGGAGCCCTTGCCCGTCAGGCTGCTACGGGCAGGGCGTCCCATAGACCTTCATTGCGGACCCCTTGCCCGTCAGGCTGCTACGGGCAGGGCGTCCCATAGACCTTCATTGCGGACCCCTTGCCCGTCAGGCTGCTACGGGCAGGGCGTCCCATAGACCTTCATTGCGGACCCCTTGCCCGTCAGGCTGCTACGGGCAGGGCGTCCCATAGACCTTCAAAATGCCTATTTTAAGGTTCATTTGGCCTTAAAATGCGTTTTGATGTCATTTTATGAGTAATGAGTTTTTATTTCTGATTATTTGTGCAGTACATGTACATGAGGTTTAGTTTCTAGTTATGACGAAGATGACTTCATGAATGTGTACACATGGTTGCTAACGTTTTTTTGGTGGAAATGTGTTCTTCCCAGCAGAGTCACCCTCTGGACTTGGACTCATTGGGAGAATCTAAAGGCAAGAACATCCCAAATATTCATGTAGGTCTTTATTGTAGACCTTTAGTGTTGCCGTCTGTGAGGAAAATAAATGGCGCTCAGAGCCTCAGGATACTGAAATCTGTATTTTTTAAATCTTTTTTTCCTTCTAATTCGTTATTCTTTTCAAAATAACACACTGTTATTTACTCACCAATAACACTCAATTATCCTTGCTTTTATTTATTGGTTTGATTCCATAATCTCGGGCTTTGTTGGCGTCCGTCAGGAACTGAATTTCAAAATAAAAATAACCGGAAACAGACGTAGGCATTTCGAGCGATTACCCAAGATCCTCAGCTATGGTTTAAGCTCGCTGATTGGATGTTTTAGCCGCAATGCATGCTGGGATTTGGTGTTTATATGATATGAAATCGGGAAAACATTTTAAAATAATAAAATAATACTTAATTCCGAGTGCTCTTGCTTTTCTCTTTGAAAGCCATCACATAACGGCATTGTAATACACGTTTCGGCTGCATTGCATATTACAGATCTGCCGTAGTTCTTTATTTATAGAGCCCTGATGAGAAGACCTGAAGAAATGCCGCCGAAACTGAATACTTGACTCAGAAAAGAAAAAAAGTAAGTTAAGAGCAGTGAGAAAGTGAGTATTGTTACCAGTCAGATAGCTTGTTTACTGATAACATTTCTTCCATGTTCACTCTGGTGTGTTCAGAGTAAAGAGAGAGAGGGAGAGAGAGGATGTGAGCATGGCGACCAGACAGGAGAGAGTGCGCTGGTGACATGGAGGTAAGTCAGAAAGGAGCTATATTGACGGTTAAGACAGAATAGTGACAACATAGTAGTCTAATGTTAAAGGAGACCTATCATGCAAAATGCACTTTGTACGTCTTTTAAACATGAATATGTGTCCCCGGTGCGTCAGCGAACTCACCAAGAGTCTGAAGACACAACCCTCTCTATTTTCCTCCGTGCCCAAATCTCTAAAAAAGGGGCTGCAACGGATCTGAAAAAAACGGATCCAGATTGAGCACCGTCAATACGGCTATTGGGCCAACTCCACCAATCAGGAGGAGGCAGCCACGTGCTTTGCCGTTCTAAAGCGCTGGAGAAGCTGTAGTACATTTAAAAGGCCAAAAGATGGTGCTGTTCTCACTGAATCCAAAATGTCAGGCTCAGTGTTCATTTGAGCGAAATAGAGAACCGCAGTCCTAAAACCCGGATGTGAACTTCTTCCGGTTCCTTCATCAAAAACCAAAGCAATCTCTCCATAGGATTTTTTAAAACAGCTGGAAATAAGGTCTGTGGTTGACACACATTTAAGAGAGGGATCACGTTTTGTTCAGCCGGATAATCTCCACATGTCTACCCAACTTTTATAATTTTTTAATCATAAATCTAGTCGCCAGAAGCAAAATGCTAACGTTATGCTATAAACGAACTACAAGCCAGAACAGCAGCAGGGTCGCACGACTTCAACGTCACGCCAACTTAAGATAGTTTCAACTGACTTGCACTGAAACTGCACTTTGAACACTTTAAATATATTAACTTTTTAAACTGTATACCCCGGTTATCTAGGCCCTTTTTGTTTTATGTATAGGCTACATGTCACACTGTGGGAAACGATATCTCTGGATGTATAACACATGTAGAATTTGTTTACAATAAAGCTGACTTTGACTTCCGCGTGCTTGCATATTTTAACAAAGCTTTTCATTTGAGCCACACTGAATTTAACTAGAAGTCATGGCTGTGTCAATGACCAGTCTGATATCGTTTTACAAAGATGACAAGAAGATTGGAGATAGAGGAGAGAGCCACTACAAGTCAGGACACGTACAGCAGTGCAGCCGAGATGAAGGTGTGCTTACCGGTGTGTCAGGGCATGAGGGACAAGGTTTATAGAGTGTCGGTGAGTAGTGATAGCAAGAGTACCGTTAACCTAGAGTTCATTTATTCACATTAATTCCCATCAACAAATCCATTTGACGTGTCACATGACATCTTTATTAGGCAAGGCAAGTTTATTTATACAGCACTTTTCAACACAAGGCAATTCAAAGTGCTTTACACAAAATGAAAGACATTCAGAAAATGGAATTTAAAATCAGTCATTAAAAAGAAAAGATAATGAAAGAAACATTAAAAGAAAAATACATGGATAAAAGTTACAGTGCAGTCTAAGATGTGAATAGTTCAATCAAAAGCAGCGACAAAAAGAAAAGTCTTCCTGCTGGATTTAAAAGTAGTCAGAGTTGCAGCGGACCTGCAGGTTTCTGGGAGTTTGTTCCAGATGTTTGGAGCATAATAACTGAACGCTGCTTCTCCAGGTTTAGTTCTGACTCTGGGGACAGAAAGCTGACCAGTCCCTGAAGACCTGAGAGATCTGACTCTGGGGACAGAAGCTGACCAGTCCCTGAAGACCTGAGAGATCTGTCTCTGGGGACAGGAAGCTGACCAGTCCCTGAAGACCTGAGAGATCTGTCTCTGGGGACAGGAAGCTGACCAGTCCCTGAAGACCTGAGAGATCTGTCTCTGGGGACAGAAAGCTGACCAGTCCCTGAAGACCTGAGAGATCTGACTCTGGGGACAGGAAGCTGACCAGTCCCTGAAGACCTGAGAGATCTGACTCTGGGGACAGGAAGCTGACCAGTCCCTGAAGACCTGAGAGATCTGACTCTGGGGACAGGAAGCTGACCAGTCCCTGAAGACCTGAGAGATCTGACTCTGGGGACAGGAAGCTGACCAGTCCCTGAAGACCTGAGAGATCTGACTCTGGGGACAGAAAGCTGACCAGTCCTGAAGACCTGAGAGATCTGACTCTGGGGACAGGAAGCTGACCAGTCCCTGAAGACCTGAGGGATCTGTCTCTGGGGACAGGAAGCTGACCAGTCCCTGAAGACCTGAGAGATCTGACTCTGGGGACAGGAAGCTGACCAGTCCTGAAGACCTGAGAGATCTGACTCTGGGGACAGGAAAGCTGACCAGTCCCTGAAGACCTGAGAGATCTGACTCTGGGGACAGGAAGCTGACCAGTCCCTGAAGACCTGAGAGATCTGACTCTGGGGACAGGAAAGCTGACCAGTCCCTGAAGACCTGAGAGATCTGACTCTGGGGACAGGAAGCTGACCAGTCCCTGAAGACCTGAGAGATCTGACTCTGGGGACAGGAAGCTGACCAGTCCCTGAAGACCTGAGAGATCTGTCTCTGGGGACAGGAAGCTGACCAGTCCTGAAGACCTGAGAGATCTGACTCTGGGGACAGGAAGCTGACCAGTCCTGAAGACCTGAGAGATCTGACTCTGGGGACAGGAAGCTGACCAGTCCCTGAAGACCTGAGAGATCTGACTCTGGGGACAGGAAGCTGACCAGTCCCTGAAGACCTGAGAGATCTGACTCTGGGGACAGAAAGCTGACCAGTCCTGAAGACCTGAGAGATCTGACTCTGGGGACAGGAAGCTGACCAGTCCCTGAAGACCTGAGGGATCTGTCTCTGGGGACAGGAAGCTGACCAGTCCCTGAAGAGCTGAGAGATCTGTCTCTGGGGACAGGAAGCTGACCAGTCCCTGAAGACCTGAGAGATCTGTCTCTGGGGACAGGAAGCTGACCAGTCCCTGAAGACCTGAGAGATCTGTCTCTGGGGACAGGAAGCTGACCAGTCCCTGAAGACCTGAGAGATCTGTCTCTGGGGACAGGAAGCTGACCAGTCCCTGAAGACCTGAGAGATCTGGATGGTTCATAGTTTAGCAGGAGGTCAGAAATGTATTTTGGGCCTAAACCATTCAGTGCTTTATAAACCAGCAGCAGTATTTATAAACCTATTCTTTGACCCACAGGAAGCCAGTGTACAGACTTCAGAGCAGGACTGATGTGATCCACTTTCTTAGTGTTAGTGAGGACTCGAGCAGCAGCGTTCTGAATCAGCTGCAGCTTCCTAACAGATGCTTTAGTGAGACCTGTGAAGACACCTTTGCAGTAGTCCAGTCTACTGAAGATAAAGGCATGGACACGTGTCTCCAGATCCTGCTGACATTAGTCTTTAATCTAGATATATTCTTTAGGTGATAGTAGGCTGATTTAGTAACTGTTTTAATGTGACTGTTGAGACTCAGGTCAGAGTCCATGACTACACCTAGATCTCTGTCTCTCTGTTGGTTTGAACATTGCAGACTGAAGCTCAGCGCTAACTTCTATACGTTCTGCCTTGGCTCCAAAAACCATGACCTCAGTTTTATCTTTGTTTAATTGGAGAAAGTTCTGACACATCCAGTCATTGATTTGTTCAATGCACTTACTCAGTGTTTGAATTGGAGCATAGTCTCCTGGTGAAATGGTTAAAGGGTAAATGTGTGTGTTATCTGCATCGCTATGGTAACTTATTTAGTTGTTCTTCATTATCTGAGCCAGTGGTAGCATGTAGACGTTAAAGAGAAGAGGCCCCAAGATGAAAAATATTACACCCCAGAAAACACAGAAATATCCATGATATAAACATACAGTAGGCTATAAACAATTAAAGGGATAATTAGGAAGGCATTACAAATGTAAATATATTTTAAATAATAAAACATCCCACCCCCACAGGTATCTGCAGGAGAAGAGGGAGCTCTCTCCACAGAATGGGAATGCCCACGTGGAGAATGGAAATGCAGTCATGCGGCTCATTAGCCATCTTTGCCATCCACACTTTCAGCTGCACTGACACCCCGTCAGTGGAGGAAGCCAAAGGCAGCTACACGTACGCATCCAGTGGAGGAGCTATTTCCTCCAACCAATAAGTCACTCAACCGGCTGACGAGAGAGCCCACCTCCGAAGACCGTGACCGGCTGAGGGACAGACTCGGGGCAGGTTCTCAGGAATGTCTTGGCTTCTCTCCCCCGAGCCAGAAGAGGAACACTACAGCTTGGAAACACTTACTGTTCCTGAAATGATCAAACCTGTTGGGCATCAGGGACCTGAGGCAACTGTCTGAGGAGCAACAGAGGGCAATTCAGGCGGCTACACTGGTCAGCGAACCAACCCAAACTGGCCTTTGTTCAGGAGAGGAAGGTTGACTGGCAGCAGCTTTGGAGCTGAGGTCAAAGCGTGTGACTGCTGCCCTTAGTGCCAGGGTGCGAGGGCAACAACAGGCCCTGGTTGGTGTTCTGTCTGTACAGTGCGGGACTATGAATGAATGTGAGGGCGTCAGGGCATTCACCACTGCAGCCCTATGCAGGTCCATGAGTCAGGTTGGTGGCTCTCCCCATCAGGAGTGCTGGGGCATCTCCAGATGGTCTGGTAGGGTCTCCCGCTGTGCTGGAGGTAAAGTGTCCCTACGGAGCCAGGGAAATCACAATTAGTGAAGCATTGCAAATCAAGGGCTTCTGTGTCAGTAAGGAGGGAGACACATTCAGCCTGCGTGAGGAGCATCCTTACTGGCACCAAGTGCAAGGTCAGCTTCACCTCACGGCAAGAGAGAAGAAGAAATTAAAAAATTGTGAATCGTTTTTAATTTACATTTACTCGCCTTTGCAATGTTGTGGTTGTTAGAGTGTTTCCTGTCAGCTCGTCTGTTGGGAAGATATCAAATAGTAGTTTCATGGAAGTCACACCGTCACATGTAAGAGCGTTAAGACATACAGTACATCGGCTAAAACAAAACATCAAAAGATATAACCTCGCACTTTGTCTCGTGAACATTTTCACTATTTTGACATTTTTATAGATCAAAATCGAACTAAAGAAATAAAGGTAGATTAATCCATATTGAAAATAGGTGTCAGCTGCTACACTGATTATAATAGTTATATTTCTTAATTAATTAAGATATTACTGTATTGATCCCAATTTACGAAATGTTTGTGTTGCAGCAGCATAACAAGAAAAACTAAATATAAGTTATTATATATACAAAAGTACGTGAGGGATGGAATATTAAATTGAATATAAATGTAGAATGTACATGTGATGTTACGTCCGAGAGAAGCTCTGGAGCAGAGCGTTCTCTGCCAGCCAGGTGATTTGTTATTAGTTCAATATGTCAAACTGATTTCCCTGACTACGATCTTTAGTCACATGGTGACACGTTATGCTGCTTGTTCTAATTAGACTTATCATATAAGCCACACAGGTTTTAATAGGATGTATTCATTATCTTTACTTATGTCTTTTCAGCAGCGCCATCTCTAAAACGGCGATACACTACCCATCGTTTACATTTCACGTGACATGGACAAAAATGTAACGTCAGCTTACCTCATGGCACGAATCCAGACTCTCCTTTGGAAAACATCGGCCGGGAAACGATAGAACGAGCGCCTTGCATGCGAAGACCTGTGGCTGCAACCCGGAGCAAAGCAACAAACCATTGCGTAGCTAACTAGTAGCGCTAACTAGTAGCACTAGCTTTAGCTAACGTTAGCTAAAGCTAGCGCTAACTAGTAGCACTAGCTTTAGCTAGCTTTAGCTAACGTTAGCCAACGAAACGAACTGCCGAGTAAAATTGGAAAACACTGGTAATTAATTATTCTATAATTTGTAAAACTACGGTGTTAAAAAAGACAATTTCAAAAATACAGATTCTAATGGTCAGATATAGAAATACAGATACTAGAGATACTAGAGATACTACAGATACTAGAGATACTACAGATACTACAGATACTAGAGATACTACAGATACTACAGATACTAGAGATACTACAGATACTAGAGATAGGCAGGTACTAGAGATACTACAGATACTAGAGATACTACAGATACTAGAGATAGGCAGGTACTAGAGATACTAGAGATACTACAGATACTACAGATACTAGAGATAGGCAGGTACTAGAGATACTACAGATACTAGAGATACTACAGGTACTAGAGATAGGCAGGTACTAGAGATACTACAGGTACTAGAGATACTACAGATACTAGAGATACTACAGATACTAGAGATAGGCAGGTACTACAGATACTAGAGATACTACAGATACTAGAGATACTACAGGTACTAGAGATACTACAGATACTAGAGATACTACAGATACTAGAGATAGGCAGGTACTAGAGATACTAGAGATACTAGAGATACTACAGATACTACAGATACTAGAGATAGGCAGGTACTAGAGATACTACAGATACTACAGATACTAGAGATAGGCAGGTACTAGAGACACTAGAGATACTAGAGATAGGCAGGTACTAGAGATAGGCAGGTACTAGAGATACTACAGGTACTAGAGATACTACAGATACTAGAGATAGGCAGGTACTAGTGATACTAGAGATAGGCAGGTACTAGAGATACTAGAGATAGGCAGGTACTAGAGATACTACAGATACTAGAGATAGGCAGGTACTAGAGATACTAGAGATAGGCAGGTACTAGAGATACTAGAGATACTAGAGATACAACAGATACTAAAGATACTACAGATACTAGAGATAGGCAGGTACTTGAGATACTACAGATACTAGAGATACTACAGATACTAGAGATACTACAGATACTTGAGATACTAGAGATACTAAAGATACTAGAGATAGGCAGGTACTAGAGATACTAAAGATACTAGAGATAGGCAGGTACTAGAGATACTACAGATACTAGAGATAGGCAGGTACTAGAGATACTAGAGATACTACAGATACAAGAGATACTACAGATACTACAGATACTACAGATACTAGAGATAGGCAGGTACTTGAGATACTAGAGATACTAAAGATACTAGAGATAGGCAGGTACTAGAGATACTAGAGATACTACAGATACTAGAGATACTACAGATACTACAGATACTAGAGATAGGCAGGTACTAGAGATACTACAGATACTACAGATACTAGAGATAGGCAGGTACTAGAGACACTAGAGATACTAGAGATAGGCAGGTACTAGAGATAGGCAGGTACTAGAGATACTACAGGTACTAGAGATACTACAGATACTAGAGATAGGCAGGTACTAGTGATACTAGAGATAGGCAGGTACTAGAGATACTAGAGATAGGCAGGTACTAGAGATACTACAGATACTAGAGATAGGCAGGTACTAGAGATACTAGAGATAGGCAGGTACTAGAGATACTAGAGATACTAGAGATACAACAGATACTAAAGATACTACAGATACTAGAGATAGGCAGGTACTTGAGATACTACAGATACTAGAGATACTACAGATACTAGAGATACTACAGATACTTGAGATACCAGAGATACTAAAGATACTAGAGATAGGCAGGTACTAGAGATACTAAAGATACTAGAGATAGGCAGGTACTAGAGATACTACAGATACTAGAGATAGGCAGGTACTAGAGATACTAGAGATACTACAGATACAAGAGATACTACAGATACTACAGATACTACAGATACTAGAGATAGGCAGGTACTTGAGATACTAGAGATACTAAAGATACTAGAGATAGGCAGGTACTAGAGATACTAGAGATACTAAAGATACTACAGATAGGCAGGTACTAGAGATACTACAGATACTAGAGATACTACAGATACTAGAGATAGGCAGGTACTAGAGATACTAGAGATACTACAGATACTAGAGATACTACAGATACTAGAGATACTACAGATACTAGAGATAGGCAGGTACTAGAGATACTAGAGATACTACAGATACTAGAGATAGGCAGGTACTAGAGATACTAGAGATACTACAGATACTAGAGATACTACAGATACTAGAGATAGGCAGGTACTAGAGATACTAGAGATACTAGAGATACTAGAGATAGGCAGGTACTTGAGATACTAGAGATACTAAAGATACTAGAGATAGGCAGGTACTAGAGATACTAGAGATACTAAAGATACTAGAGATAGGCAGGTACTAGAGATACTACAGATACTAAAGATACTACAGATACTAGAGATAGGCAGGTACTTGAGATACTAGAGATACTACAGATACTAGAGATAGGCAGGTACTTGAGATACTAGAGATACTAAAGATACTAGAGATAGGCAGGTACTAGAGATACTAGAGATACTACAGATACTAGAGATAGGCAGGTACTTGAGATACTAGAGATACTAAAGATACTAGAGATAGGCAGGTACTAGAGATACTAGAGATACTAAAGATACTAGAGATAGGCAGGTACTAGAGATACTACAGATACTAGAGATAGGCAGGTACTTGAGATACTACAGATAGGCAGGTACTTGCTTTCAAGCAGAACACGGGGGGAAACAAACTTAGCGGGAGTGTTTACGTGTTAGGCGTAATGACGTACAACGGCCTCGACAATTTCTGTAGTCCTATTCAGCCACTCGGTAACAACCATCGTTTTTCAGACACGTAAACTCTTCAAAAATCACTGCTGATGTATTTAATGTCGTAGAACAAAACGTGATCCGTCTCTTCAATGCGTCTCAACCACAGACCTTATTTCGAGCTATTTTCCAAAACCCTTTGGAGAAAATGCGTTGCTTTTTGACGAAGGAACCGGAAGTGCTAAAAATGCTAACTTACTTCCGGGTTTTACGACGCGTCACTGCGGTTCTCTATACATGCGTTTATCTTTACCTGATCTCTACCCATGCATGCACAATAACAACGGCCCCACACGGTTCTCTCTGAGCAATGGCTCAAATGCATGTTCTGTTTGGTATTTTGAAAAAAATAAGTATAAATATGCCTTTTGTAGGTTTGGTCCTCCATGATAGGTCCACTGTACGGACTCCTGTGGCCCCCATATGGATAATGTGTCTCAACAGTCTTTCTAGTCAATAGTTTACTGATATTCCTTCCATGTTCACTCTGGTGTGTCCAGAGAGAAGAGCGAGAGGATGTGAGCATGGCGAGTGTGCGCTGGTGACATGGAGGTAAGCCAGAAAGGAGCTATATTGACGGTTAAGACAGAATAGTGACAACATGGCAGCCTAAAGTTAAAGTGACTTTAAGATGAGATCATCCTCAGGTGTAGTTCAGATAATACCATCAAGCAGGGAGTGAGTTTGACAAAGAGAGAGAGAGCAGCCAGGCGGAAAGGAAGGTACAGGAAAGGAAGGGGAGGAGCTTGGACTTCGCCCAAATCATCCCAACGTGAAAGTCCTACCCGTCAAACCCTGTCGAACAGAATACTCTACTTCCAGGAGAAGTGGGTTGAAGACCGTCCAGGGCTCCATCACAGCGCCTCTGGGAAAGGGCTCTGTTTCGATTGAGCTAAAGACTTTGCAGCACTAAAGTCTAAGCTTGCGTCAAAAGCAGATTCAGTTTGTCAGGACCGGTTTGAAGGCGCTGGAGGAACGCAGTGTGCATAAACACGGCAGTGGACAGGTGAGCTGTGATGACGAGGATTCAGGAGCCAGAGCCTGTTAATGTGCGACTTTCACGTGAGCTGGAAAGACGGCAGCAACGAGCAAGAAGAAACCGGATGAAGACTGGGAGGGTGTGAGGGGCTTGGCTTTTCGAGGCCATCAGAAGGAGGTGGGATTTAAGCCGGCTTCTAAAGGACAGGCAACGGGCGACGCAGAGCTGACCTCCTGGCTAAAGGGTCCCCTCCATTTCACCCGTCGAGCTGTGGAAGGTGATGGCCGATACAATCATCACAGAACATCAATGCCAGTGGTCCAGTTCGCAATCATCATTATGGCACCCAAGATATATCCGGGGTTGAGCAGGATATGTGTGCGCTCTGCAGATGCAGATCTAACCAAAGGAAGAGTTCCTGGGATCTACCAAGTGTCCTCAACAACAGGGCAAAATATAGCAGGATGGCATGTGATGGGATGACGCGCCTACAGCTTCCTCTGCCTCAGCTCCGAGGACACACTTATGATGGGGCTGGACCATTGCAGGGAGTACAAGCCGTGTACGCAGGCTGCCGTGGAGCCTCTCACTAGGAAGAGGTGCAGTGGGTCTGGTCCATGAATGGGGGCTTCTTTAATCACTTCGACACGTTCAAGTTGATTTTCCAGAATATCGCAAAATCAGAGCGTGGTTGAACTTTCAGCTCGTTGACGCCTCTCTGTCCCGCCAGGCGGACGGCACGCACCCCGGCCATCCGCTCAGTTCTCAAGCAGCCAATGGTCTTCATGGAACACTTCTTAAAGGGAACACTGTGCTCGGCCTTTTAATGGCTGAAGACCTGATGGGGGACTTGGAGTGCCTGAATGGCTGAAGACCTGATGGGGACTTGGAGTGCCTGAATGGCTGAAGACCTGATGGGGACTTGGAGTGCCTGAATGGCTGAAGACCTGATGGGGACTTGGAGTGCCTGAATGGCTGAAGACCTGATGGGGACTTGGAGTGCCTGAACGGCTGAAGACCTGATGGGGACTTGGAGTGCCTGAATGGCTGAAGACCTGATGGGGACTTGGAGTGCCTGAATGGCTGAAGACCTGATGGGGACTTGGAGTGCCTGAATGGCTGAAGACCTGATGGGGACTTGGAGTGCCTGAATGGCTGAAGACCTGATGGGGATTTGGAGTGCCTGAATGGCTGAAGACCTGATGGGGACTTGGAGTGCCTGAATGGCTGAAGACCTGATGGGGACTTGGAGTGCCTGAATGGCTGAAGACCTGATGGGGACTTGGAGTGCCTGAATGGCTGAAGACCTGATGGGGACTTGGAGTGCCTGAATGGCTGAAGACCTGATGGGGACTTGGAGTGCCTGAATGGCTGAAGACCTGATGGGGACTTGGAGTGCCTGAATGGCTGAAGACCTGATGGGGACTTGAAGTGCCTGAACGGCTGAAGACCTGATGGGGACTTGGAGTGCCTGAATGGCTGAAGACCTGATGGGGACTTGGAGTGCCTGAATGGCTGAAGACCTGATGGGGACTTGGAGTGCCTGAATGGCTGAAGACCTGATGGGGACTTGGAGTGCCTGAACGGCTGAAGACCTGATGGGGACTTGGAGTGCCTGAACGGCTGAAGACCTGATGGGGACTTGGAGTGCCTGAATGGCTGAAGACCTGATGGGGGACTTGGAGTGCCTGAACGGCTGAAGACCTGATGGGGACTTGGAGTGCCTGAATGGCTGAAGACCTGATGGGGACTTGGAGTGCCTGAACGGCTGAAGACCTGATGGGGACTTGGAGTGCCTGAATGGCTGAAGACCTGATGGGGACTTGGAGTGCCTGAATGGCTGAAGACCTGATGGGGACTTGGAGTGCCTGAACGGCTGAAGACCTGATGGGGACTTGGAGTGCCTGAACGGCTGAAGACCTGATGGGGACTTGGAGTGCCTGAACGGCTGAAGACCTGATGGGGACTTGGAGTGCCTGAACGGCTGAAGACCTGATGGGGACTTGGAGTGCCTGAACCCCTCCCTGCAGCTTAGGAGCAGAGCGTTTCAGGCCATGTCAAAACAAGCATGCCGGTCAAACGAGCGGAGGAGCATTTTGATGTATTGTTCTCGAAAGCAACTGCTGTGGCAACAAAGCTGGACCTCCAACCAATTCAGATCCCTCATGTCCGCAAGCCTACAAAGCGCCACACCGGTCAGGCTGCAGCCCATCTCCATCCCGATGCCCAGTCCTTGTACACAGTCCAATTCTACAATGCCTTGGACACAGTGAATACTCAATTCATAGAGAGGTTTGAACAAGCTGGATCCCACAAGCTGCAGCAGCTTGAACGTGTGCTGCTCCACGCAGACATGGACAAGGTGGTAGAAGAGTATCCTGAAGTGAATTCAAGACTACTGCAGGTGCAGCTGGCCATGCTAATTACACCTATGAAACCAGCTCCGATGTTGCTAGCATTATTCGGTGGTGCCAGAGGTGAGAGGTCTCTTCGCTCGGGTGGAAGCTTTAGCAAGGCTTCTGTTGGTCGAGGCTGGGAGGGGTTGTAGTGCCCTGAGGAGGCTTAAGACACGGCTTAGATCATCGATGAGTCAAACGACGCCATGTGGCCATGTGTGCACCAGAAGAAACTGGACAGACTGGACCTTGAAGGAATATGCCAGTCTTTTATCAGTGCCAACGATAACAAGGCTTTTGGGTCCTTGACTTGAGGGGTGGGCTTTTTGGCGTCTGGGAGGAAGTTGGGGGTCTTTTTGATTTTGAATGAGCGGCCAGCAGCTAGTGCGAGTCGTGGCTGCGAAACAAAAGGGCAATAAAGTGTTCCTGCTGAAACTGCGTGGCACAGACCTTTCTATGGACTGAAATGCTTTCATGTGATTATGGTTATAGTTGTACTTTATTCATCCCTAATCTCTGCCATTACAAACAAGAAAAGCTAAACTCGATAAAATAGGGCGATGTAATACAATGCACAATTAGACACTATGGTAAAACCTTTTAACCCCTTAAGCCCCAAGCCTGGTTTTCAGGTCTCAGGTTTGAAAACGACATTCCCAGAACAAATGACCATATCTTCTAAAAGGGTGAAATGAATAATCTTGTTTCTCAAAGCAACGATGAACCTGTGAGTCGGATGCAGAAAAAGTCAGAATCAATATAGATGTTTTTAAAGTAAATTCAGATTGCACATAGTAAAAAAATGTAAATGATAGATAAACCATGACTTATTGTGAAAACCCTTGAATGCTGGGACGTAGACTACAAGCTTTAGGGATCCAAACTATAACTTATTATAAGTGCCCTGTATCACGATTGATGCAAAACAAGTATTTCCAAGGCACACCTTTATATGATCATTATAGTTGTACAAAATAAGAGAATAACAGAATAACCGGTATGAAATCATTCCAACTCATACTACAGTTTAAAAAGGGAGTGATTTGTAAAATATGCATAAAGAAAAAGTAAATCTGTTCAGCTGTGTTTCACATGGGCGTTGAGAGATGTTTCCATAGAGCTCCTCGTGTTGCTCTCAAAGTGCACCAGATTGAT
>NW_027263276.1:0-53805 GCF_902827115.2 Pseudochaenichthys georgianus
GAGTTTCCAGCAGCTTCTGAACGTCACCTCTTCTTCTCGCTGGAGGTTTTGTGCCGTGCTGTCTCACTGCTTTGCGCTGAGCGTGGCTCCTCCGGGTCTCTACAACACCTTGAAGCTGGCCTTACTGCTCAGCTTGGTGCAGAACAGAGTGGATGAAAGAGAGACGTTCCACAACCTGGATCTCCTCGCCGTCACCACCGACTCTCTCGTTCTGGACAGGTACACGGCACATCCTGAAACACCACGGAACATGCGTTACTCACGGCAGCATTCAGCTGACTATCTGCCGCTATGATTCATTGACTTTATTTGATGAAGCTCTCGACCCAGAATCCTCTCTGTAGTAGCAGCTGGAAGAGAGGAGGCTAGAGGGGTCTTCACACTTCATGGTTTATATTTCTGAGACCTGTGAAATAAAAGATAAAATATGAAGCACTTTCTGATGTGGGAGATGTTTGAGTCGCAGCAGCATCAAAGCGCAAGGCGTTGCACATTGGAGAAACGAAAAGACTAGAAATAAACTATCCAAAATGTAAACGTGGAAAATAGAAATAAAATAGCGTTAAAAATGTAAACGTGGGAAACGTACATGTGATAACAAAATATAAAGCAGGACATTATATATTAGTTGTGCACGGAATGGATGATTAAATATTAGACTGAATATAAACAGTGTGAGTCTGACAGCAGAGCTTGAACCCTCCTCGTCAGGCTGATGACGTACAGCCTGCAGCTGGCGAGTCGTGGAGTCAGACATCAGGCGGCAGGAGAGATGTTTGCTTCTCTCTCTCGAGACGGACTCGGCTCCGGCTCCGCTAACATCCACGCCGGCTCCTCTCTGCTCGCCACGGGGGGAGTCTGCATGCTGGGGGACCTGGGAGGATACAAGAAGGACAAGCTGGACGCCATCCAGTCAGGTAGAGGCTCAGAGATCCACCCACAGGCCACAGACCGTTGAGCGCCTGCACTGCCATTGGTACGGCAGCTCCAGCGGCACATCTCAGTGGAACAGATGCAATCCTGAGTCATACAATTAAAACAGATAGAATAGAAACCGTGCAGTCAGAGTAACTGGAACACATAGCGATCCATCTGTGTGTTCTTCGCTTGTTTGTGAAGCGCTTTGAGCTCCAGGAAGAGCGCTCTATAAATCACACGCATCATTATTATTACATTCCTCTGTTAGCGACTCACACATTACACACATCACACACATTACACACATCACACACACACACACACATCACACACATCACACACACACACATTACACACACACACATCACACACATGTGTAATGTGTGTGGTGTGTGTAGTGTAATGTGTGTGATGTGTGTAGTGTAATGTGTGTGATGTGTGTAATGTGTGTAATTACACACATTACACACATCACACACATCATGTATCTCATACATCGTATAGACTCTTCTGGCACTACGTATTATATCTGTGTTCTCTGTTATCGGGTGTATTGTGTTAATAATAATAATTCCTTACATTTATTATAGCGCTTTTCCAGATGCTCAAAGCGCTTCACAAATACACACAATACACACATTACACACATTACACACATTACACACATTACACATCTATCATACATGCGCTGTGTGTTTCTCCTCTCTGTGGAGTCCTCTAGTGGAGTCCTCTAGTGGAGTCCTCTGTGGAGTCCTCTAGTGGAGTCCTCTAGTGGAGTCCTCTAGTGGAGTCCTCTAGTGGAGTCCTTCAGAGCCTGATGGAGGTGTTTCTCCTCTGTGGAGTCCTCTAGTGGAGTCCTCTTGTGGAGTCCTCTGTGGAATCCTTTAGTGGAGTCCTCTGTGGAGTCCTCTAGTGGAGTCCTCTAGTGGAGTCCTCTGTGGAGTCCTTCAGAGCCTGATGGAGGTGTTTCTCCTCAGCTCTGGAGAGCGGCTCCGTGTCGCTGTTCGTCCCGGGGAAGAAGTACGGAGAAGACGCCGATCAGCAGATCTCCTTCCCGGTTCTCTGCAGCTTCTGGGCTCTCGCCGACCAATCAGACGCCTCCAAACGGAGCCTGAGGGCCGACGCTGTGCTGGGAACTGTGGTGGGTTCAAAGGTCACTCGTGTTTAGATAATTTAACACCAGTTTGGAAAATAAAGTGTTTTTTCAGTGAAGCTGTAGCTTGTTTGGTTCCAGTGAGCCAATCGGCTCGCTCCCTCCCTGACCTGCAGGACCCGTGCTCCGATACGCAGGACTCAAGAGTCGCTCATGTTTGGATTCCTCAGGAGCCGCCGAGCCCTTTATGTTGCACACACATTTCTACACTCAATGTTCTCTCGAGTACATTCCTTTAGAACAGTTCAATGTAAGAGAACGATGTATTGAGTCTCAGGAGAGTGGAGAACACGTTGGCTGCTTGCTGTTGAAGCTGCTGAACGATGGAGTCAAGAGGAAACAGGAACGTGACACATGACAGCACGGCAGATCCCCCGAGGATCATCAGAGCTGTTGTTCCGGGGGGGGGGGGGGGGGGGTACTTCCTGAGTCTCGCTGCGTGTTTCTGAGCCGCTCTCCTCTCTCTTCGGCAGGATCTGGGTCCGGTGTCCTCTCAGCTGGCGGACGCTTTCGGTCTGATTCTGCAGTGTCGAGATGTCGGGGGGGAACAGCCTTTGCACACCCTGCAGCAAGCAGTGCATTCTGGGAAACCCCTGTACCCCTCCTGCTGGGACTTCACGACTCAGGACTACCAGGAGGTCAACATGCATCACACACATGTTGAATTTGGACCCTTTTAAAGCCGGTCTCTTCCACATTGTGCCCGTGCTGTGGGGCGCTGTCGGTTCCACTTCCAACGTTAGAAAGTTATCCCACGTCAAGATCTTTGCATTTATACAGCCAGTACTATTTAAACTGTACGTTTTAAGAAGCCACAATGCCCCTGACTCAAGGGCAACATTACACTCTGCAATACTCTTGATGTTCTGCCTGCAGCTGCTGAACCACGCTCAGGCTCTGAGGGTGGAGATGAGTCCTGGAGCGGAGAAGATGCTCCATGGATACTACATGGCCAGCAGGAGAGTGCGTACTCAGAGTCAGGGCGTCAAGATCTCTGTGGCCTCCATCAAGCTACTGTAAGAGCTCCAGAACAGAGAGAAGTACACATCCTGTACTCAAGTACAAGTACACACATCCTGTACTCAAATGGAAGTACACACATCCTGTACTCAAGTGGAAGTACACACATCCTTTCCTCAAGTGGAAGTACACACATCCTGTACTCAAGTGGAAGTACACACATCCTGTACTCAAGTAGAAGTACACACATCCTTTACTCAAGTACAAGTACACACATCCTTTACTCAAGTGGAAGTACACACATCCTGTACTCAAGTACAAGTACACACATCCTTTACTCAAGTACAAGTACACACATCCTTTACTCAAGTACAAGTACACACATCCTTTACTCAAGTGGAAGTACACACATCCTGTACTCAAGTACAAGTACACACATCCTTTACTCAAGTACAAGTACACACATCCTTTACTCAAGTGGAAGTACACACATCCTGTACTCAAGTACAAGTACACACATCCTTTACTCAAGTACAAGTACACACATCCTTTACTCAAGTGGAAGTACACACATCCTTTCCTCAAGTGGAAGTACACACATCCTGTACTCAAGTACAAGTACACACATCCTTTACTCAAGTACAAGTACACACATCCTTTACTCAAGTGGAAGTACACACATCCTTTACCCAAGTACAAGTACACACATCCTTTACTCAAGTACAAGTACACACATCCTTTACTCAAGTACAAGTACACACATCCTGTACTCAAGTGGAAGTACTTACATCCAACATGTGAGAAGTCAAAGTAAAAAGTGGTCAGGAAAATAAGTAGTACTGATACCAGAAAAATGTACTGAAGTACATAAACGAAGTATTTGTACTCCACTACTTCCCAACTCTGCAAATGAACTTGTAATATTCTCACGTTCTGCCCCATAGAGTGTGAAGTCACAGTCCAGTGTAATACCACCTCTATCCACCAGATGAAGCTCTTTAATGACAGATCTGTTCCTCTGTGGTGACGGAGTGAAACTCAAAATGTCACATTAAGCTTTAAATCTCTAAACATTTACATGATCTGCTCCTGATTTAATTCCTTCAACTATCCCCGACTTTACACACTTTCACATGACTTAATTATAAAAGCTCTGATAAATACTTGTTTGTTTGCAGGATCTCTCTGTCTGAAGCGCACTGCAAGCTGAGCCTCAGACCTCGGGTTGAGGAAGAAGACGCGGTGATCGCCGTGCTGCTCTGTGAGAACTCGGTCACTCTCAAACACGGTACTTTCTAACATGTACGCACCCATGCACAGACAAGGTGTACAATAGCACAATATGGGGCGCGTTTAGATATATGAAAGCGTCTCTTCACGACATGTTTGAAATGTTTACATTTGCTCATACTTGTATATCGTTTTTCTGTAAAATAGTGAATTTCACTTATAATAATCACTTATTTAGAGGCTTAAAATTAGTTTTCTGCTTCAGTCTTGCCTGCATATCAGTCATCTTTCATGTTATCATAAACATTTTAAACGGTGGAAATTGTTTCCTACCATTTAGGAAAAGGCACATTACACACGTTTGTATAAGTGTGCACTCCTTATCGCCTTCGTAACACTATATGAATTCAGAATTACCCTAGTTCACGGACACATCCAACATTATACATTTATGCATAAAGATGCTGTAAATACAGCTGTTTCTTTCCGTGACCACGCAACAATTATTATTGAGAACCGGGGGTTTCAAACTATTTCATTTGATGTGGCCCGAAAAGAATACGAGTATATTATATTCCGCTTTACAGAAGCACATTGCCCATAAACTACATGTCCCACAATGCATCTCATTTTGTGACATGCACACTGAAGAGATTTATTTGCCCTTCTGCTTTCAGACATTAAGTGATTACCCATCCCATAATAATCCAATGCAGAGGCAATCATGTCATATTTATTTAAATAGTCTTAAAGTTACAACCAGACCTTTGAGTGCAGCCACGCGGAGGATGTTGCCCCGCGATGAGTTTGAGCCCCCTTAATGTATTGATAAATACCATGGTGTCTTATATCTGACATTTTAACCCACTCATGCATAAATACAGTAAAAACAGCTTTCCACATGTTTCTCCTGACCCTGCGATTATTCTGAAGCACCGGAGGGCCTAAATAAAGTATGTATCTTTCCTCCAGGAGCCTCAGCACTCATTATCCCCCCAGAGTCTGTGTTTCCCTGCGACCTGAAAGGCGTGGACGGTTTGCAGCGGAGAGACGACATCCTGGAGGATCTGCAGCAGAACATCCTGAGATTTATTTACACCTACGCACCTGGAGCTGGATCCTACATCACCGAGGAGTAACCCCTCCAATCCAGAGGGTCAGAGCACAGGTCGGGAGGTCATAATGAACTTTAATATGTACGCTGACTAGTATGTGTCTGCATTTAAAGATATGTGTTTTTGTTCAACGGTATTCATTTACTATTGAAAATAGAGGCGCATGTGCCGGATGTCTCTAAAAATAAAAATAAATAAATAAATATAGCTCCCATAAAACCCCCGGGGGTTTTGCTTTGTATGTCGGGGGCGGGAGATTCATGTGATTGGTTGTTGGTCGCGTTGCTTGAATAAAATCCCCAGCTCCAAGCTGCAGTGTGGACGCTCCGTTACACGTACCCTTCGTAGGGTTTCACTGGATCTTAACTATACGCCGTCAGACCAGTAACTCTAGCCGAACCGCTACATGAAAAGTGGCACCCCAAAAAGGAACACACACGTTGGACATCTCTACGAAGGGACAAAGACAATCTTTATTAACAGAAACACAAATGAACTGTTGAGCCCAATGGCTTCGGAGAGGACTTGGATCTCTCAGGAGATGCTGCCCTCTGGGGATGATGCACACGACTAAAGTGGGTCACCCGGCGCGGTCATCAGCATCTGAAGGAGAAACAGGACTTGATTGAGATCCACACGTTGATCGATAAGTTGTGAATTATTTCTCTGCGCTGGAGGTTCAGTTCGTCACAGCGTCACCATCGTGGTGTCTGATGGGTAAACGGCATGTTTGTAGAACTCATCACTTCTCCGGCTGCGAGAGTCGCCTTCGCTCGTCTAGAACATTCATTTAGAAGTCCTGCATTATTGATGAGCTCACCTGCTGACCAGGTGCTCTCCTCAGGACCGCAGCACGACTTCTGCAGCATCTGAGGGACAAACAGGGCGTGGGTTAATATCCACTCAAAACATTTATTGACCCGATTTCTGTTTGCAAGCTGGAGGTTCAGTTCGTCAGCGCGTCACCATCTTGTGTCTGATGGCATGTTAGTAGAACTCATCACTTCTCCAGCTGCAGCTCAACTTAAGGGCCCGTGTCATGCTTCTCCGGTTATTCCCCGTCCCCTTGTGTTCTGCATGTAAACGGCGGTGTGCAGAGTCTAACCCTCCGAGTCCACCCTGTAGCGAGTACAACTCCAACACAGAGAATACCTCCCCAAAACGCCTCATTGGAGATTTCTCAGTTTACTTCCTGGGCGTGGCTACCAGGGATACCCAGTAGCCACGCCCAGAGCTATGACCAGGCTGACTCGCCCAATCCACAGACTTCCTCTCTCTCTCTCAGTGCAGGCAGCTCTGCTGATCTCCCTGGCTGCAGGCTGATAGCAGACAGTTGGGATCGCGGCGAAATTCTCTCTGCGTTTATCAACCTGTCACGATACCAACATTTTGGTACCGATACCGAGTCAAGAATTGCGATTCCGATTCTTTTTCTTAAAAAAAAGGGAAACAGTCTTAAATATACACCTCCGTTTAGCCTATGAAAAAAACTAATAGAAAACGAAGGCTAAAGCTAACGTTAGCAGAAAGTGATGCTAGTTTGCTAGCTAGCTAGCTCAACGATAATATTGCGACAGAAACACTTTTCAGTGCACATCACGCTCTGCCGCTCCGACAGGGAGCTCTGAACACCTGAACGGCCCGTTCACAGACTTCTGGCGTCTTTTCTGTCAACAAGCCGAGGCGCAGCGGCAGTTGCACTCCCACTTGCAGCCATGCTTCTCGTTTTCTCACATGCTCTGGCAGCTAGCGCGTGCACGAGAGAGGGGAGGGGCTTAGAGCGTGCTTGAGAGGGAGGGACTGCAGGCACGGCTGCAGGGAGTGGAAGCAGAGCGCTGAACACACGGCTCTTATTAAAACGGCGCTTTTTCACGGAGTACTTTTCCCCGTCATTCTTAAAGTACCGATACTAATGAAACGGAGGAATCGTACCGTTTTTAACGGCAGGGTATCGCGGTACCTTTCAAGTATCGGTACACCGTGCAACACTAATATCAAGCCACACTTATTGTTTTCACTTCGGCTGAGACGTCGTGTGCTCAGGATGAGTTTGGCTGTGTCTCGCTAAACAAGGAAACCACACCTCCACGGAGCTCAGCGCGATTCACAACGTCCCGACCAATCAGAGCACACTGTGCTCACGGGGGGGGGGGGGCTGGAGCTCCAACGAGCCGCTGAGGCAAAGAGTGAGATGCAGTGAATACACGTAGTTCACAGAGGCGCTGTGAGAGACCAATGGGTTTGAAACATTGCACGATATAGATCTATTCTATCGACCTCAGCACTGGAACTATGACCAGTGGAGATGGCCGGGACCTCTAAGAATCAAGTACGCGTGGCTTGCATAAGTTAATGCCATTTAAATAACCAGGGTTGGAAACGCTCTCCTTAAAACAGCAAGCCAAGTTTACATCGAATTAAAACCTACTGGAGAGGCTCCAGATTATCAGTGACCTCACCTCCTGGCCAGCAGACGGAGGATCGACAGAAGCTCCACACCTGAAGGAGAAACAAGAGATCAACAAAACATTCGGTCTAAAGACGTGAATTATTTCTCTGCGCTGGAGGTTCAGTTCGTCACAGCGTCACCATCGTGGTGTCTGATGGGTAAACGGCATGTTTGTAGAACTCATCACTTCTCCGGCTGCGAGAGTCGCCTTCGCTCGTCTAGAACATTAATTTAGAAGTCCTGCATTATTGATGAGCTCACCTGCTGACCAGGTGCTCTCCTCAGGACCGCAGCACGACTTCTGCAGCATCTGAGGGACAAACAGGGCGTGGGTTAATATCCACTCAAAACATTTATTGACCCGATTTCTGTTTGCAAGCTGGAGGTTCAGTTCGTCAGCGCGTCACCATCTTGTGTCTGATGGCATGTTAGTAGAACTCATCACTTCTCCAGCTCCAGCTCAACTTAAGGGCCCGTGTCATGCTTCTCCGGTTATTCCCCGTCCCCTTGTGTTCTGCATGTAAACGGCGGTGTGCAGAGTCTAACCCTCCGAGTCCACCCTGTAGCGAGTACAACTCCAACACAGAGAATACCTCCCCAAAACGCCTCATTGGAGATTTCTCAGTTTACTTCCTGGGCGTGGCTACCAGGGATACCCAGTAGCCACGCCCAGAGCTATGACCAGGCTGACTCGCCCAATCCACAGACTTCCTCTCTCTCTCAGTGCAGGCAGCTCTGCTGATCTCCCTGGCTGCAGGCTGATAGCAGACAGTTGGGATCGCGGCGAAATTCTCTCTGCGTTTATCAACCTGTCACGATACCAACATTTTGGTTTCGATACCGATACCAAGTCAAGAATTGCGATTCCGATTCTTTTTCTTAAAAAAAAGGGAAACAGTCTTAAATATACACTTCCGTTTATAGCCTATGAAAAAAACTAATAGAAAACGAAGGCTAAAGCTAACGTTAGCAGAAAGTGATGCTAGCTCAACGATAATATTGCGACAGAAACACTTTTCAGTGCACATCACGCTCTGCCGCTCCGACAGGGAGCTCTGAACACCTGAACGGCCCGTTCACAGACTTCTGGCGTCTTTTCTGTCAACAAGCCGAGGCGCAGCGGCAGTTGCACTCCCACTTGCAGCCATGCTTCTCGTTTTCTCACATGCTCTGGCAGCTAGCGCGTGCACGAGAGAGGGGAGGGGCTTAGAGCGTGCTTGAGAGGGAGGGACTGCAGGCACGGCTGCAGGGAGTGGAAGCAGAGCGCTGAACACACGGCTCTTATTAAAACGGCGCTTTTTCACGGAGTACTTTTCCCCGTCATTCTTAAAGTACCGATACTAATGAAACGGAGGAATCGTACCGTTTTTAACGGCAGGGTATCGCGGTACCTTTCAAGTATCGGTACACCGTGCAACACTAATATCAAGCCACACTTATTGTTTTCACTTCGGCTGAGACGTCGTGTGCTCAGGATGAGTTTGGCTGTGTCTCGCTAAACAAGGAAACCACACCTCCACGGAGCTCAGCGCGATTCACAACGTCCCGACCAATCAGAGCACACTGTGCTCACGGGGGGGGGGGGGGCTGGAGCTCCAACGAGCCGCTGAGGCAAAGAGTGAGATGCAGTGAATACACGTAGTTCACAGAGGCGCTGTGAGAGACCAATGGGTTTGAAACATTGCACGATATAGATCTATTCTATCGACCTCAGCACTGGAACTATGACCAGTGGAGATGGCCGGGACCTCTAAGAATCAAGTACGCGTGGCTTGCACAAGTTAATGCCATTTAAATAACCAGGGTTGGAAACGCTCTCCTTAAAACAGCAAGCCAAGTTTACATCGAATTAAAACCTACTGGAGAGGCTCCAGATTATCAGTGACCTCACCTCCTGGCCAGCAGACGGAGGATCGACAGAAGCTCCACACCTGAAGGAGAAACAAGAGATCAACAAAACATTCGGTCTAAAGACGTGAATTATTTCTCTGCGCTGGAGGTTCAGTTCGTCACAGCGTCACCATCGTGGTGTCTGATGGGTAAACGGCATGTTTGTAGAACTCATCACTTCTCCGGCTGCGAGAGTCGCCTTCGCTCGTCTAGAACATTCATTTAGAAGTCCTGCATTATTGATGAGCTCACCTGCTGACCAGGTGCTCTCCTCAGGACCGCAGCACGACTTCTGCAGCATCTGAGGGACAAACAGGGCGTGGGTTAATATCCACTCAAAACATTTATTGACCCGATTTCTGTTTGCAAGCTGGAGGTTCAGTTCGTCAGCGCGTCACCATCTTGTGTCTGATGGCATGTTAGTAGAACTCATCACTTCTCCAGCTGCAGCTCAACTTAAGAATCAAGTACGTTTGGCTTGCATAAGTTAATGCTATTTAAATAACCAGGGTAGGAAGTTCAGTTCAAATTAGGGCTGCTCAATTAATCATATTTTAATCGCAATTACAACGATTACGAAATAAAACGATGTTTTTTATTGGTTTTTCATTTGAATTAATAATAATAATAATAATAATAATATATTGGATTTATATAGCGCTTTTATAATACCCAAAGACGCTTTACAATATGAGGGGGGGGGGGGGGGGGGGTAGATAGACTGGGGCAGGTAGACAGCAGACTAAGAAAAACAACAAAACAAAACACAGTGGCAGTCAGGAGGAGGTCGAAAATGAGTGGGGGGGTGTTTTACGGATAGAGAGAGGTGAAAAGATGGGTTTTGAGGCGGGGACTGGAACAGAGTGAGGGACTCGGACTCACGGAGGTCTTGGGGGAGGGAGTTCCAGAGCTTTGGGGCGGCCACAGAGAAGGCTCTGTCTCCAAAGCTCCGGAGATTGCCAATGGGGGTGGAAAGCAGGCCGGCCGAGGTGGATCTGAGGGTCCGGGGAGGATGGTAGGGGATGAGAAGGTCAGTGAGGTACGGGGGGGCCAGATGGTGGAGGGCTTTATAGGTAAGGACCAGGAGTTTGTAGTTGATGCGGTGAGTAACGGGAAGCCAGTGTAGTTATTTGAGGACCGGGGTGATATGGTGCCATGATTTAGTGCGGGTGAGAAGTCTGGCGGCTGCGTTCTGAACACGCTGGAGTCTACTGAGGGAGGTGGAGCTGATGCCGTATAGGAGGGAGTTACAGTAGTCGAGGCGGGAGGAGATGAAGGCGTGAATGAGTCGCTCAGCTGCGGGGCGGGTAAGATAGGGACGGATTTTGGCAATGTTGCGGAGATGGAAAAATTAGATTTTGACAACTGGGCGGATGTGGGAGTCAAGGGAGAGGGTGGGATCGAATATAACCCCGAGGTTGCGTGCCTGGGTGGAGGGGGAAACAGGGGTGCCATCGATGGTCAGTGTGAGGTTGGGGGTTTTACTGAGGGTGGATTTGGAGCCGATGAGGAGGAGTTCAGTTTTATTGCTGTTGAGTTTAAGAAAGTTTTTTTGCATCCAGGATTTCAAGTCAGTCAGACAGGATTCAATGTGGGTGATGGGGGGGTTATGGAGGGATTTGGTGCTGAGGTAAATCTGGGTGTCGTCGGCATAGCAGTGAAAGTCCAGGTTGTAGTGGCGGAGAATCTGACCGCGGGGGAGGATGTAGATGATGAAGAGGAGGGGGCCGAGTACTGAGCCTTGGGGAACACCTTGGGTGACTGTAGCGGTGGCAGAGGAGTGATTATTGAGGGAGATGAAGTGGGATCTGTCGGAGAGGTAGGACTGGAGCCACCTGAGTGCAGTACCATCGATACCGATGTCTTGGAGTCGGGTGAGCAGGATGTTGTGGCTCACGGTATCAAAGGCTGCACTCAGGTCGAGGAGGATGAGGATGTTGAGGGAACCGGTGTCAGCAGAGGTGAGGAGGTCATTGAGGACTTTGATGAGGGCCGTTTCTGTGCTGTGATGGGGACGAAAACCAGACTGAAGGGGTTCAAAGAGGTGATTTGATTGAAGATGGCGGTGGAGTTGTTTGGAGATGATGCGTTCTATTGTTTTTGAGAGAAAGGGGAGGTTGGAGATGGGACGGTAGTTACTGAGGGAGGAGGGATCCAGACCGGGTTTTCTTGAGGATGGGAGTACAGCAGCAGTTTTAAAGGCAGAGGGAACGGTTCCTTGGGACAGGGAGGAGTTGAAGAGGTTGACAAGGTAGGGGCAGAGGACGGGGAGGCAGGACTTCAGGAGAGGGGAGGGTAGAGGGTCAGGGGAGCAGGTTGTGGGTTTGGAGGAGCTGATCAGCTTGAGTATTTCAGGGGGGGTAACCAGAGTGAACTGGGAGAGGCGGCCGTGGGGAGGAGGGAGGTGGGGGAGAAATGGTGGCGGTGGATGCTGGGGGAGATGTATGCGTGTCAGATGCAGCGGATAGGGAGAGATTAATGGCAGTGATTTTGTCGGAGAAAAACTGGAGGAATGAACGGCATAAAGTGGAAGTGGAGGAAGGGAGGGTGTCAGCACGGGGTTTGAGGAGCTTATTGACGGTGGAGAAGAGGGTCCTGGGGTTATGGGAGGGGTCGGTAAAGATGGTGGAGAGGTAAGCAGTGTTTGCGGCAGTGAGGGCGTCTCTGTAGGGAGTGAGATGGAGTTTGTAGGATTCATGGTGAACTGAGGGATGATTTCATGGTAAGGCGTTCAAGCTGGCGGCCGGTTTGCTTCAGCTTACGGAGTGCAGGGGTGGACCAGGGTGAGGAGGTTTTAAAAGTGACATTTCTCCTTTTGAGGGGGGCCAGGCTGTTGAGGGAGGAGAGTAGGGTGGAATTAAGGTGGTTGAGTTGTTCATCGGGGGGTGAGCTGAGGTTCGAGTCCAGGGGGAGAGTAGAGGACAGCAGGTCGGAGAGGTGCTGGGGATCAACAGAGCATACATTACAGAAGGTGATGGTCCTGGATGGGGGGGGGGGCGGGGGAGGCGATGGTGAACTGTATGAGTTTGTGGTCAGAGAGGGGAAAGGGGCAGGGGTGGAGGTCGAGTACTGGGAGGTTGGTGGAGCAGACAAGGTCAAGGATGTGTCCTTTATCATGGGTGGGGAAGGTGACATGTTGGGTAATTGTGAAATTGTCCAGAGGGAGGAGAATTCAGAGGCGAGTTTGCAGGTGGGGGAGTCCATGTGGATGTTGAGGTCGCCGAGCAGTAACAGACGTGAGGAGAGGGATGAAGCAATGGTGAGGAGTTCAGTGAGGAAGGAGGGGTGTAGTTTGGGGGGGGCGGTAGATGAGGATAACTGTCAGTGAGGGAGGGGCTTTGAAGGCGAGGAATTTGAAGGATGGTACTGAGGGGAGGGTGAGTTCTGTCGTCCGGATGTTGTGGTTGTGGATGACAGCGAGCCCACCACCACGGCGTGAGGGGCGGGGTTTCGTGATGTAATTAAAACCAGGGGGGGATGTTTGGTTGAGGGAGAAGAAGTCGTTGGGCTGTTGCCAGGTTTCAGTGAGCAGAAAGAAGTCAATGGATTTGTCCAGGATTATTTCGTGGAGGATGTGGGCTTCATTGTTAAGTGACCGGATATTGAGGAGGGCAACATTGGTCAAGTGGGGGGTTGGAGGGGTGGTGGCAGGCTGGAGAGGTATGAGGTTGGCCAGGTTAGCAGCGCGGGGGTGGGCACGAGAGGGGGGGCAGTGGAGCAGAGGAGGGGGGCTTGATGGTGGGGAGAAATGGCTTGTTATGTGTTGGGAGGCGGAGGGGAGTGGGATCCGCTCCAGGAATTACATGCAGCTGGGAGTGTAGGTGAGCGGGGGAGAGAGGAGCAGTAGGAGTTGCGCTCTGATGACGCCTCAGGTGTGCGACAGTGCGTTGGGCAGAGCAGATGGATGCTATGGATTGTCCGTGCTGAAAGTAAACAAAACTGCGGCGGGTGCTTCGGTGAATGTAGCGGGGTCGACGAAGGAGTCCAACATGTCTGATGACTGAGATGGAAGACGGGGTGGAGGAGTTGGTGAATGACAGAAGCTGTGAGATGGAGTATGTCAGCATGATGACGGGCGGGAATGCTGAGAGCCGTGTGTGAGCAGCGATAGCGGCTAGCGGGCTAGGTGCACAGAGGTGGAGGATTGTTGTGGAGACGAGGAAGATCCATGACATGACCGGAGGATGTGAACAGCGGGACGGGACAGGTGTACCCGGAGATGAAGACAGGAGGCAGAGAGAGTCCACGGTTGTTGCGTGGGACGGAGACAGACAGGTAGGCGATGTCGCAGATAGCAATAGCCACCCGGCACTTTGATGGCTGAGTGAGGGCAGCCGGCAGCGGAGGCAGAAATTAAACACGATGTGCAGTGCAGCAGAGATGTACAATGCAGGGCAGTAGTCCAATTCGAAGGTTTTTGCAAGAACGAATGTTAGCTGAGGGTGATGGAGGGTAACAGAGGCGGAGAAGCGGCGAACAGTCAACGCCCTCTCCGTGGAAAGTCTCAACACCGGAACTATGACCAGTGGAGCTGACCGGGACCTCTAAGAATCAAGTACGCGTGGCTTGCATAAGTTAATGCCATTTAAATAACCAGGGTTGGAAACGCTCTCCTTAAAACAGCAAGCCAAGTTTACATCGAATTAAAACCTACTGGAGAGGCTCCAGATTATCAGTGACCTCACCTCCTGGCCAGCAGACGGAGGATCGACAGAAGCTCCACACCTGAAGGAGAAACAAGAGATCAACAAAACATTCGGTCTAAAGACGTGAATTATTTCTCTGCGCTGGAGGTTCAGTTCGTCACAGCGTCACCATCGTGGTGTCTGATGGGTAAACGGCATGTTTGTAGAACTCATCACTTCTCCGGCTGCGAGAGTCGCCTTCGCTCGTCTAGAACATTCATTTAGAAGTCCTGCATTATTGATGAGCTCACCTGCTGACCAGGTGCTCTCCTCAGGACCGCAGCACGACTTCTGCAGCATCTGAGGGACAAACAGGGCGTGGGTTAATATCCACTCAAAACATTTATTGACCCGATTTCTGTTTGCAAGCTGGAGGTTCAGTTCGTCAGCGCGTCACCATCTTGTGTCTGATGGCATGTTAGTAGAACTCATCACTTCTCCAGCTGCTAGAGCTCAACTTAAGAATCAAGTACGTTTGGCTTGCATAAGTTAATGCTATTTAAATAACCAGGGTAGGAAGTTCAGTTCAAATTAGGGCTGCTCAATTAATCATATTTTAATCGCAATTACGGCTTGCAACTAGGGCTGGGCGATTTGGCCTAAACATAAAATCTCGATTTTTGTTTCTAACTAACGGACAACTTTCGATTTAAACCTCGATTTTTTTTCTGGTTTTTTTCAGTTTTTCTCTAAACAATCCAGACCACGGCAAAATGTAAATACATATTTTCTTTATTAACACAATAAAGATAAATGAGATTACCAAGTAGTCTAGGCCTATGTGAACCAATCAGTTGTTCAAGAATAAAAATAAATAAAAACAGCACCACGGCACTTGGCTGTCATTAATGTGCAAAGATTTTTTTAAATCAAACTGAAAAAAGAATCTCTTGTAGGCCATCCCTGAAAAAACTTATACAACAAATAATGAAATGAATAATAAAAAAATACCCTCAAACAAAATAACATCCCTCTAACTTTCTGGGAAGTTGTCTTTCCACAGACCTTACACAGAACAGCTGTTTGTTCTATGTATGACCGCTTCCATACGACTGAAGTAGCACCTTCTTTAGGAATGAGTTCTTCATCTGTGTTCGTGGACATTTTTATGGTACGTCTGTCGGTGAAGCGGTGAGTGTGATTGCAGTAGGCTATGTGACTACCCGATCTGCAGCTCTGCACATGCGCAGTGTTATACATTAAATCAATGTTTTGATGGCATAAAGCACCTTAAACACACCGTCAGTTTAAATGCTGTTTTATACTGAAAAACCAGAAGTTCTCGTGCGCAGTTGTTAAGCTTTTATTCTGAAAATCCTTCATCTCCGGTTAGCATTTAGCATGTGGCTAATATACCATTTCCTATAGAGGTGAATTTAGCAGCGATATGACACGGAGTGTTGCACACCGAAACCTACTGATTTCAACACTACTGTATAGACGAGAGATATTATCATGGCTGAATATTAAATGAAGGTACAGTTTATTTGAATACGTTTGTTTACAGACGTGGGTAGCATGACAACAACCGGAACTACCAGAAATGAAACCAGCCGTGAAGTCTTTCCTGTCTGGAGTATTGATCACAGCTCAAACCCATATTAAATGAAAAGCCATGAAAGAGATAAGGAGGAGAAAAGGCGTGTTTAGTTATATGTGCAATGTCTGAGTCCTCTGTTATGCTCAACAACGAACAACGAACACAGCATAACAGCTGCAGAGCTGCAGAGCGGGGAGTCACAGGCGATGTGGCTGAGCTTCGTGCGCGTTCTGGAAAGAGAGAGGAGCTGCTACGGAGTCCCTGAAAGCAAAACAAATCTGCGGAGTCTAGAAATGTTTTAAAATAGATTTTTCAGTTCAGCCGTTTCACAAAGCGTAGGAAAGTAAAAATGCAAATTAATCGTGAAAACCGAAGACATCGCCCAGCACTACTTGCAACGATTACGAAACATGTTTTTCATTTGAATTATGCTCAAAGTTCAGCGTAATCAACGGTCAAACACTGCTCACACATTACTCCAATAAATTGATGTTTTCAAAGTAAATGGATAATCGTTTTTAATAATCGTGATATCAATTATTGACCCAAATATATCGAGATTATGATTCGACATAATCGAGCAGCCCTAGTTCAAATTAAACCTACTGGAGAGGCTCCAGATTATCAGTGACCTCACCTCCTGGCCAGCAGACGGAGGATCGACAGAAGCTCCACACCTGAAGGAGAAACAAGAGATCAACAAAACATTCGGTCTAAAGACGTGAATTATTTCTCTGCGCTGGAGGTTCAGTTCGTCACAGCGTCACCATCGTGGTGTCTGATGGGTAAACGGCATGTTTGTAGAACTCATCACTTCTCCGGCTGCGAGAGTCGCCTTCGCTCGTCTAGAACATTCATTTAGAAGTCCTGCATTATTGATGAGCTCACCTGCTGACCAGGTGCTCTCCTCAGGACCGCAGCACGACTTCTGCAGCATCTGAGGGACAAACAGGGCGTGGGTTAATATCCACTCAAAACATTTATTGACCCGATTTCTGTTTGCAAGCTGGAGGTTCAGTTCGTCAGCGCGTCACCATCTTGTGTCTGATGGCATGTTAGTAGAACTCATCACTTCTCCAGCTGCAGCTCAACTTAAGGGCCCGTGTCATGCTTCTCCGGTTATTCCCCGTCCCCTTGTGTTCTGCATGTAAACGGCGGTGTGCAGAGTCTAACCCTCCGAGTCCACCCTGTAGCGAGTACAACTCCAACACAGAGAATACCTCCCCAAAACGCCTCATTGGAGATTTCTCAGTTTACTTCCTGGGCGTGGCTACCAGGGATACCCAGTAGCCACGCCCAGAGCTATGACCAGGCTGACTCGCCCAATCCACAGACTTCCTCTCTCTCTCAGTGCAGGCAGCTCTGCTGATCTCCCTGGCTGCAGGCTGATAGCAGACAGTTGGGATCGCGGCGAAATTCTCTGCGTTTATCAACCTGTCACGATACCAACATTTTGGTTTCGATACCGATACCGAGTCAAGAATTGCGATTCCGATTCTTTTTCTTAAAAAAAAAGGGAAACAGTCTTAAATATACACCTCCGTTTAGCCTATGAAAAAAAACTAATAGAAAACGAAGGCTAAAGCTAACGTTAGCAGAAAGTGATGCTAGTTTGCTAGCTAGCTAGCTCAACGATAATATTGCGACAGAAACACTTTTCAGTGCACATCACGCTCTGCCGCTCCGACAGGGAGCTCTGAACACCTGAACGGCCCGTTCACAGACTTCTGGCGTCTTTTCTGTCAACAAGCCGAGGCGCAGCGGCAGTTGCACTCCCACTTGCAGCCATGCTTCTCGTTTTCTCACATGCTCTGGCAGCTAGCGCGTGCACGAGAGAGGGGAGGGGCTTAGAGCGTGCTTGAGAGGGAGGGACTGCAGGCACGGCTGCAGGGAGTGGAAGCAGAGCGCTGAACACACGGCTCTTATTAAAACGGCGCTTTTTCACGGAGTACTTTTCCCCGTCATTCTTAAAGTACCGATACTAATGAAACGGAGGAATCGTACCGTTTTTAACGGCAGGGTATCGCGGTACCTTTCAAGTATCGGTACACCGTGCAACACTAATATCAAGCCACACTTATTGTTTTCACTTCGGCTGAGACGTCGTGTGCTCAGGATGAGTTTGGCTGTGTCTCGCTAAACAAGGAAACCACACCTCCACGGAGCTCAGCGCGATTCACAACGTCCCGACCAATCAGAGCACACTGTGCTCACGGGGGGGGGGGGGGCTGGAGCTCCAACGAGCCGCTGAGGCAAAGAGTGAGATGCAGTGAATACACGTAGTTCACAGAGGCGCTGTGAGAGACCAATGGGTTTGAAACATTGCACGATATAGATCTATTCTATCGACCTCAGCACTGGAACTATGACCAGTGGAGATGGCCGGGACCTCTAAGAATCAAGTACGCGTGGCTTGCACAAGTTAATGCCATTTAAATAACCAGGGTTGGAAACGCTCTCCTTAAAACAGCAAGCCAAGTTTACATCCGAATTAAAACCTACTGGAGAGGCTCCAGATTATCAGTGACCTCACCTCCTGGCCAGCAGACGGAGGATCGACAGAAGCTCCACACCTGAAGGAGAAACAAGAGATCAACAAAACATTCGGTCTAAAGACGTGAATTATTTCTCTGCGCTGGAGGTTCAGTTCGTCACAGCGTCACCATCGTGTTGTCTGATGGGTAAACGGCATGTTTGTAGAACTCATCACTTCTCCGGCTGCGAGAGTCGCCTTCGCTCGTCTAGAACATTCATTTAGAAGTCCTGCATTATTGATGAGCTCACCTGCTGACCAGGTGCTCTCCTCAGGACCGCAGCACGACTTCTGCAGCATCTGAGGGACAAACAGGGCGTGGGTTAATATCCACTCAAAACATTTATTGACCCGATTTCTGTTTGCAAGCTGGAGGTTCAGTTCGTCAGCGCGTCACCATCTTGTGTCTGATGGCATGTTAGTAGAACTCATCACTTCTCCAGCTGCTAGAGCTCAACTTAAGAATCAAGTACGTTTGGCTTGCATAAGTTAATGCTATTTAAATAACCAGGGTAGGAAGTTCAGTTCAAATTAGGGCTGCTCAATTAATCATATTTTAATCGCAATTACGGCTTGCAACTAGGGCTGGGCGATTTGGCCTAAACATAAAATCTCGATTTTTGTTTCTAACTAACGGACAACTTTCGATTTAAACCTCGATTTTTTTTCTGGTTTTTTCAGTTTTTCTCTAAACAATCCAGACCAAGGCAAAATGTAAATACATATTTTCTTTATTAACACAATAAAGATAAATGAGATTACCAAGTAGTCTAGGCCTATGTGAACCAATCAGTTGTTCAAGAATAAAAATAAATAAAAACAGCACCACGGCACTTGGCTGTCATTAATGTGCAAAGATTTTTTTAAATCAAACTGAAAAAAGAATCTCTTGTAGGCCATCCCTGAAAAAACTTATACAACAAATAATGAAATGAATAATAAAAAAATACCCTCAAACAAAATAACATCCCTCTAACTTTCTGGGAAGTTGTCTTTCCACAGACCTTACACAGAACAGCTGTTTGTTCTATGTATGACCGCTTCCATACGACTGAAGTAGCACCTTCTTTAGGAATGAGTTCTTCATCTGTGTTCGTGGACATTTTTATGGTACGTCTGTCGGTGAAGCGGTGAGTGTGATTGCAGTAGGCTATGTGACTACCCGATCTGCAGCTCTGCACATGCGCAGTGTTATAAATTAAATCAATGTTTTGATGGCATAAAGCACCTTAACACACCGTCAGTTTAAATGCTGTTTTATACTGAAAAACCAGAAGTTCTCGTGCGCAGTTGTTAAGCTTTTATTCTGAAAATCCTTCATCTCCGGTTAGCATTTAGCATGTGGCTAATATACCATTTCCTATAGAGGTGAATTTAGCAGCGATATGACACGGAGTGTTGCACACCGAAACCTACTGATTTCAACACTACTGTATAGACGAGAGATATTATCATGGCTGAATATTAAATGAAGGTACAGTTTATTTGAATACGTTTGTTTACAGACGTGGGTAGCATGACAACAACCGGAACTACCAGAAATGAAACCAGCCGTGAAGTCTTTCCTGTCTGGAGTATTGATCACAGCTCAAACCCATATTAAATGAAAAGCCATGAAAGAGATAAGGAGGAGAAAAGGCGTGTTTAGTTATATGTGCAATGTCTGAGTCCTCTGTTATGCTCAACAACGAACAACGAACACAGCATAACAGCTGCAGAGCTGCAGAGCGGGGAGTCACAGGCGATGTGGCTGAGCTTCGTGCGCGTTCTGGAAAGAGAGAGGAGCTGCTACGGAGTCCCTGAAAGCAAAACAAATCTGCGGAGTCTAGAAATGTTTTAAAATAGATTTTTCAGTTCAGCCGTTTCACAAAGCGTAGGAAAGTAAAATGCAAATTAATCGTGAAAACCGAAGACATCGCCCAGCACTACTTGCAACGATTACGAAACATGTTTTTCATTTGAATTATGCTCAAAGTTCAGCGTAATCAACGGTCAAACACTGCTCACACATTACTCCAATAAATTGATGTTTTCAAAGTAAATGGATAATCGTTTTTAATAATCGTGATATCAATTATTGACCCAAATATATCGAGATTATGATTCGACATAATCGAGCAGCCCTAGTTCAAATTAAACCTACTGGAGAGGCTCCAGATTATCAGTGACCTCACCTCCTGGCCAGCAGACGGAGGATCGACAGAAGCTCCACACCTGAAGGAGAAAACAAGAGATCAACAAAACATTCGGTCTAAAGACGTGAATTATTTCTCTGCGCTGGAGGTTCAGTTCGTCACAGACCGTCACCATCGTGGTGTCTGATGGGTAAACGGCATGTTTGTAGAACTCATCACTTCTCCGGCTGCGAGAGTCGCCTTCGCTCGTCTAGAACATTCATTTAGAAGTCCTGCATTATTGATGAGCTCACCTGCTGACCAGGTGCTCTCCTCAGGACCGCAGCACGACTTCTGCAGCATCTGAGGGACAAACAGGGCGTGGGTTAATATCCACTCAAAACATTTATTGACCCGATTTCTGTTTGCAAGCTGGAGGTTCAGTTCGTCAGCGCGTCACCATCTTGTGTCTGATGGCATGTTAGTAGAACTCATCACTTCTCCAGCTGCAGCTCAACTTAAGGGCCCGTGTCATGCTTCTCCGGTTATTCCCCGTCCCCTTGTGTTCTGCATGTAAACGGCGGTGTGCAGAGTCTAACCCTCCGAGTCCACCCTGTAGCGAGTACAACTCCAACACAGAGAATACCTCCCCAAAACGCCCTCATTGGAGATTTCTCAGTTTACTTCCTGGGCGTTGGCTACCAGGGATACCCAGTAGCCACGCCCAGAGCTATGACCAGGCTGACTCGCCCAATCCACAGACTTCCTCTCTCTCTCAGTGCAGGCAGCTCTGCTGATCTCCCTGGCTGCAGGCTGATAGCAGACAGTTGGGATCGCGGCGAAATTCTCTGCGTTTATCAACCTGTCACGATACCAACATTTTGGTTTCGATACCGATACCGAGTCAAGAATTGCGATTCCGATTCTTTTTCTTAAAAAAAAGGGAAACAGTCTTAAATATACACCTCCGTTTAGCCTATGAAAAAAACTAATAGAAAAACGAAGGCTAAAGCTAACGTTAGCAGAAAGTGATGCTAGTTTGCTAGCTAGCTAGCTCAACGATAATATTGCGACAGAAACACTTTTCAGTGCACATCACGCTCTGCCGCTCCGACAGGGAGCTCTGAACACCTGAACGGGCCCGTTCACAGACTTCTGGCGTCTTTTCTGTCAACAAGCCGAGGCGCAGCGGCAGTTTGCCACTCCCACTTGCAGCCATGCTTCTCGTTTTCTCACATGCTCTGGCAGCTAGCGCGTGCACGAGAGAGGGGAGGGGGCTTAGAGCGTGCTTGAGAGGGAGGGACTGCAGGCACGGCCTGCAGGGAGTGGAAGCAGAGCGCTGAACACACGGCTCTTATTAAAACGGCGCTTTTTCACGGAGTACTTTTCCCCGTCATTCTTAAAGTACCGATACTAATGAAACGGAGGAATCGTACCGTTTTTAACGGCAGGGTATCGCGGTACCTTTCAAGTATCGGTACACCGTGCAACACTAATATCAAGCCACACTATTGTTTTCACTTCGGCTGAGACGTCGTGTGCTCAGGATGAGTTTGGCTGTGTCTCGCTAAACAAGGAAACCACACCTCCACGGAGCTCAGCGCGATTCACAACGTCCCGACCAATCAGAGCACACTGTGCTCACGGGGGGGGGGGGGCTGGGGCTCCAACGAGCCGCTGAGGCAAAGAGGGAGATGCAGTGAATACACGTAGTTCACAGAGGCGCTGTGAGAGACCAATGGGTTTGAAACATTGCACGATATAGATCTATTCTATCGACCTCAGCACTGGAACTATGACCAGTGGAGATGGCCGGGACCTCTAAGAATCAAGTACGCGTGGCTTGCACAAGTTAATGCCATTTAAATAACCAGGGTTGGAAACGCTCTCCTTAAAACAGCAAGCCAAGTTTACATCGAATTAAAACCTACTGGAGAGGCTCCAGATTATCAGTGACCTCACCTCCTGGCCAGCAGACGGAGGATCGACAGAAGCTCCACACCTGAAGGAGAAACAAGAGATCAACAAAACATTCGGTCTAAAGACGTGAATTATTTCTCTGCGCTGGAGGTTCAGTTCGTCACAGCGTCACCATCGTGGTGTCTGATGGGTAAACGGCATGTTTGTAGAACTCATCACTTCTCCGGCTGCGAGAGTCGCCTTCGCTCGTCTAGAACATTCATTTAGAAGTCCTGCATTATTGATGAGCTCACCTGCTGACCAGGTGCTCTCCTCAGGACCGCAGCACGACTTCTGCAGCATCTGAGGGACAAACAGGGCGTGGGTTAATATCCACTCAAAACATTTATTGACCCGATTTCTGTTTGCAAGCTGGAGGTTCAGTTCGTCAGCGCGTCACCATCTTGTGTCTGATGGCATGTTAGTAGAACTCATCACTTCTCCAGCTGCTAGAGCTCAACTTAAGAATCAAGTACGTTTGGCTTGCATAAGTTAATGCTATTTAAATAACCAGGGTAGGAAGTTCAGTTCAAATTAGGGCTGCTCAATTAATCATATTTTAATCGCAATTACGGCTTGCAACTAGGGCTGGGCGATTTGGCCTAAACATAAAATCTCGATTTTTGTTTCTAACTAACGGACAACTTTCGATTTAAACCTCGATTTTTTTTTCTGGTTTTTTCAGTTTTTCTCTAAACAATCCAGACCAAGGCAAAATGTAAATACATATTTTCTTTATTAACACAATAAAGATAAATGAGATTACCAAGTAGTCTAGGCCTATGTGAACCAATCAGTTGTTCAAGAATAAAAATAAATAAAAACAGCACCACGGCACTTGGCTGTCATTAATGTGCAAAGATTTTTTTAATCAAACTGAAAAAAGAATCTCTTGTAGGCCATCCCTGAAAAAAACTTATACAACAAATAATGAAATGAATAATAAAAAAATACTCCTCAAACAAAATAACATCCCTCTAACTTTCTGGGAAGTTGTCTTTCCACAGACCTTACACAGAACAGCTGTTTGTTCTATGTATGACCGCTTCCATACGACTGAAGTAGCACCTTCTTTAGGAATGAGTTCTTCATCTGTGTTCGTGGACATTTTTATGGTACGTCTGTCGGTGAAGCGGTGAGTGTGATTGCAGTAGGCTATGTGACTACCCGATCTGCAGCTCTGCACATGCGCAGTGTTATAAATTAAATCAATGTTTTGATGGCATAAAGCACCTTAAACACACCGTCAGTTTAAATGCTGTTTTATACTGAAAAACCAGAAGTTCTCGTGCGCAGTTGTTAAGCTTTTATTCTGAAAATCCTTCATCTCCGGTTAGCATTTAGCATGTGGCTAATATACCATTTCCTATAGAGGTGAATTTAGCAGCGATATGACACGGAGTGTTGCACACCGAAACCTACTGATTTCAACACTACTGTATAGACGAGAGATATTATTATTGCTGAATATTAAATGAAGGTACAGTTTATTTGAATACGTTTGTTTACAGACGTGGGTAGCATGAGACAACATTCGGAACTACCAGAAATGAAACCAGCCGTGAAGTGTTTCCTGTCTGGAGTATTGATCACAGCTCAAAACCCTTATAAAATGAAAAGCCATGAAAGAGATAAGGAGGAGAGAAGGCGTGTTTAGTTATATATGCAAATGTCTGAGTCCTCTGTTATGCCTCAACAACGAACAACGAACACAGCATAACAGCTGCAGAGCTGCAAGAGCGGGGAGTCACAGGCGATGTGGCTGAGCTTCGTGCGCGTTCTGGAAAGAGAGAGGAGCTGCTACGGAGTCCCTGAAAGCAAAACAAATCTGCGGAGTCTAGAAATGTTTTAAAATAGAATTTTTCAGTTCAGCCGTTTCACAAAAGCGTAGGAAAGTAAAAATGCAAATTAAATCGTGAAAACCGAAGACATCGCCCAGCACTACTTGCAAAACGATTACGAAACATGTTTTTCATTTGAATTATGCTCAAAGTTCAGCGTAATCAACGGTCAAACACTGCTCACACATTACTACTCAATAAATTGAATGTTTTCAAAGTAAATGGATAATCGTTTTTAATAATCGTGATATCAATTATTGACCCAAATATATCGAGATTATGATTCGACATAATCGAGCAGGCCCTAGTTCAAATTAAACCTACTGGAGAGGCTCCAGATTATCAGTGACCTCACCTCCTGGCCAGCAGACGGAGGATCGACAGAAGCTCCACACCTGAAGGAGAAACAAGAGATCAACAAAACATTCGGTCTAAAGACGTGAATTATTTCTCTGCGCTGGAGGTTCAGTTCGTCACAGCGTCACCATCGTGGTGTCTGATGGGTAAACGGCATGTTTTGTAGAACTCATCACTTCTCCGGCTGCGAGAGTCGCCTTCGCTCGTCTAGAACATTCATTTAGAAGTCCTGCATTATTGATGAGCTCACCTGCTGACCAGGTGCTCTCCTCAGGACCGCAGCACGACTTCTGCAGCATCTGAGGGACAAACAGGGCGTGGGTTAATATCCACTCAAAACATTTATTGACCCGATTTCTGTTTGCAAGCTGGAGGTTCAGTTCGTCAGCGCGTCACCATCTTGTGTCTGATGGCATGTTAGTAGAACTCATCACTTCTCCAGCTGCAGCTCAACTTAAGGGCCCGTGTCATGCTTCTCCGGTTATTCCCCGTCCCCTTGTGTTCTGCATGTAAACGGCGGTGTGCAGAGTCTAACCCTCCGAGTCCACCCTGTAGCGAGTACAACTCCAACACAGAGAATACCTCCCCAAAACGCCTCATTGGAGATTTCTCAGTTTACTTCCTGGGCGTGGCTACCAGGGATACCCAGTAGCCACGCCCAGAGCTATGACCAGGCTGACTCGCCCAATCCACAGACTTCCTCTCTCTCTCAGTGCAGGCAGCTCTGCTGATCTCCCTGGCTGCAGGCTGATAGCAGACAGTTGGGATCGCGGCGAAATTCTCTGCGTTTATCAACCTGTCAACGATAACCAACATTTGGTTTCGATACCGATACCGAGTCAAGAATTGCGATTCCGATTCTTTTTCTTAAAAAAAAAGGGAAACAGTCTTAAATATACACCTCCGTTTAGCCTATGAAAAAAACTAATAGAAAACGAAGGCTAAAGCTAACGTTAGCAGAAAGTGATGCCTAGTTTGCTAGCTAGCTAGCTCAACGATAATATTGCGACAGAAACACTTTTCAGTGCACATCACGCTCTGCCGCTCCGACAGGGAGCTCTGAACACCTGAAACGGCCCGTTCACAGACTTCTGGCGTCTTTTCTGTCAACAAGCCGAGGCGCAAGCGGCAGTTGCACTCCCACTTGCAGCCATGCTTCTCGTTTTCTCACATGCTCTGGGCAGCTAGCGCGTGCACGAGAGAGGGGAGGGGCTTAGAGCGTGCTTGAGAGGGAGGGACTGCAGGCACGGCTGCAGGGAGTGGAAGCAGAGCGCTGAACACACGGCTCTTATTAAAACGGCGCTTTTTCACGGAGTACTTTTCCCCCGTCATTCTTAAAGTACCGATACTAATGAAACGGAGGAATCGTACCGTTTTTAACGGCAGGGTATCGCGGTACCTTTCAAGTCTGTACCCGTGCAACACTAATATCAAGCCACACTTATTGTTTTCACTTCGGCTGAGACGTCGTGTGCTCAGGATGAGTTTGGCTGTGTCTCGCTAAACAAGGAAACCACACCTCCACGGAGCTCAGCGCGATTCACAACGTCCCGACCAATCAGAGCACCACTGTGCTCACGGGGGGGGGGGGGCTGGAGCTCCAACGAGCCGCTGAGCAAAGAGTGAGATGCAGTGAATACACGTAGTTCACAGAGGCGCTGTGAGAGACCAATGGGTTTGAAACATTGCACGATATAGATCTATTCTATCGACCTCAGCACTGGAACTATGACCAGTGGAGATGGCCGGGACCTCTAAGAATCAAGTACGCGTGGCTTGCACAAGTTAATGCCATTTAAATAACCAGGGTTGGAAACGCTCTCCTTAAAACAGCAAGCCAAGTTTACATCCAATTAAAACCTACTGGAGAGGCTCCAGATTATCAGTGACCTCACCTCCTGGCCAGCAGACGGAGGATCGACAGAAGCTCCACACCTGAAGGAGAAACAAGAGATCAACAAAACATTCGGTCTAAAGACGTGAATTATTTCTCTGGCGCTGGAGGTTCAGTTCGTCACAAGCGTCACCATCCGTGGTGTCTGATGGGTAAACGGCATGTTTGTAGAACTCATCACTTCTCCGGCTGCGAGAGTCGCCTTCGCTCGTCTAGAACATTCATTTAGAAGTCCTGCATTATTGATGAGCTCACCTGCTGACCAGGTGCTCTCCTCAGGACCGCAGCACGACTTCTGCAGCATCTGAGGGACAAACAGGGCGTGGGTTAATATCCACTCAAAACATTTATTGACCCGATTTCTGTTTGCAAGCTGGAGGTTCAGTTCGTCAGCGCGTCACCATCTTGTGTCCTGATGGATGTTAGTAGAACTCATCACTTCTCCAGCTGCTAGAGCTCAACTTAAGAATCAAGTACGTTTGGCTTGCATAAGTTAATGCTATTTAAATAACCAGGGTAGGAAGTTCAGTTCAAATTAGGGCTGCTCAATTAATCATATTTTAATCGCAATTACGGCTTGCAACTAGGGCTGGGCGATTTGGCCTAAACATAAATCTCGATTTTTGTTTCTAACTAACGGACAACTTTCGATTTAAACCTCGATTTTTTTTCTGGTTTTTTCAGTTTTTCTCTAAACAATCCAGACCAAGGCAAAATGTAAATACATATTTTCTTTATTAACACAATAAAGATAAATGAGATTACCAAGTAGTCTAGGCCTATGTGAACCAATCAGTTGTTCAAGAATAAAAATTAAATAAAAACAGCACCACGGCACTTGGCTGTCATTAATGTGCAAAGATTTTTTTAATCAAACTGAAAAAAGAATCTCTTGTAGGCCATCCCTGAAAAAACTTATACAACAAATAATGAAATGAATAATAAAAAAATACTCTCAAACAAATAACATCCCTCTAACTTTCTGGGAAGTTGTCTTTCCACAGACCTTACAACAGAACAGCTGTTTGTTCTATGTATGACCGCTTCCATACGACTGAAGTAGCAACCTTCTTTAGGAATGAGTTCTTCATCTGTGTTCGTGGACATTTTTATGGTACGTCTGTCGGTGAAGCGGTGAGTGTGATTGCAGTAGGCTATGTGACTACCCGATCTGCCAGCTCTGCACATGCGCAGTGTTATAAATTAAATCAATGTTTTGATGGCATAAAGCACCTTAAACACACCGTCAGTTTAAATGCTGTTTTATACTGAAAAACCAGAAGTTCTCGTGCGCAGGTGTTAAGCTTTTATTCTGAAATCTTTCATCTCCGGTTAGCATTTAGCTGTGGCTAATATACCATTTCCTATAGAGGTGAATTTAGCAGCGATATGACAACGGAGTGTTGCACACCGAAACCTACTGATTTCAACACTACTGTATAGACGAGAGATATTATCATGGCTGAATATTAAATGAAGGTACAGTTTATTTGAATACGTTTGTTTACAGACGTGGGTAGCATGACAACAACCGGAACTACCAGAAATGAAACCAGCCGTGAAGTCTTTCCTGTCTGGAGTATTGATCACAGCTCAAACCCATATTAAATGAAAAGCCATGAAAGAGATAAGGAGGAGAAAAGGCGTGTTTAGTATATGTGCAATGTCTGAGTCCTCTGTTATGCTCAACAACGAACAACGAACACAGCATAACAGCTGCAGAGCTGCAGAGCGGGGAGTCACAGGCGATGTGGCTGAGCTTCGTGCGCGTTCTGGAAAGAGAGAGGAGCTGCTACGGAGTCCCTGAAAGCAAAACAAATCTGCGGAGTCTAGAAATGTTTTAAAATAGATTTTTCAGTTCAGCCGTTTCACAAAGCGTAGGAAAGTAAAAATGCAAATTAATCGTGAAAACCGAAGACATCGCCCAGCACTACTTGCAACGATTACGAAACATGTTTTTCATTTGAATTATGCTCAAAGTTCAGCGTAATCAACGGTCAAACACTGCTCACACAATTACTCCAATAAATTGATGTTTTCAAAGTAAATGGATAATCGTTTTAATAATCGTGATATCAATTATTGACCCAAATATATCGAGATTATGATTCGACATAATCGAGCAGCCCTAGTTCAAATTAAACCTACTGGAGAGGCCTCCAGATTATCAGTGACCTCACCTCCTGGCCAGCAGACGGAGGATCGACAGAAGCTCCACACCTGAAGGAGAAACAAGAGATCAACAAAACATTCGGTCTAAAGACGTGAATTATTTCTCTGCGCTGGAGGTTCAGTTCGTCACAGCGTCACCATCGTGGTGTCTGATGGGTAAACGGCATGTTTGTAGAACTCATCACTTCTCCGGCTGCGAGAGTCGCCTTCGCTCGTCTAGAACATTCATTTAGAAGTCCTGCATTATTGATGAGCTCACCTGCTGACCAGGTGCTCTCCTCAGGACCGCAGCACGACTTCTGCAGCATCTGAGGGACAAACAGGGCGTGGGTTAATATCCACTCAAAACATTATTGACCCGATTTCTGTTTGCAAGCTGGAGGTTCAGTTCGTCAGCGCGTCACCATCTTGTGTCTGATGGCATGTTAGTAGAACTCATCACTTCTCCAGCTGCAGCTCAACTTAAGGGCCCGTGTCATGCTTCTCCGGTTATTCCCCGTCCCCTTGTGTTCTGCATGTAAACGGCGGTGTGCAGAGTCTAACCCTCCGAGTCCACCCTGTAGCGAGTACAACTCCAACACAGAGAATACCTCCCCAAAACGCCTCATTGGAGATTTCTCAGTTTACTTCTGGGCGTGGCTACCAGGGATACCCAGTAGCCACGCCCAGAGCTATGACCAGGCTGACTCGCCCAATCCACAGACTTCCTCTCTCTCTCAGTGCAGGCAGCTCTGCTGACTCCCTGGCTGCAGGCTGATAGCAGACAGTTGGGATCGCGGCGAAATTCTCTGCGGTTTATCAACCTGTCACGATACCAACATTTTGGTTTCGATACCGATACCGAGTCAAGAATTGCGATTCCGATTCTTTTTCTTAAAAAAAAGGGAAACAGTCTTAAATATACACCTCCGTTAGCTATGAAAAAAAACTAATAAGAAACGAAGGCTAAAGCTAAGTTAGCAGAAAGTGATGCTAGTTTGCTAGCTAGCTAGCTCAACGATAATATGCGACAGAAACACTTTCAGTGCACATCACGCTCTGCCGCTCGACAGGGAGCTCTGAACACCTGAACGGCCCGTTCACAGACTTCTGGCGTCTTTTCTGTCAACAAGCCGAGGCGCAGCGGCAGTTGCACTCCCACTTGCAGCCATGCTTCTCGTTTTCTCACATGCTCTGGCAAGCTAGCGCGTGCACGAGAGAGGGGAGGGGCTTAGAGCGTGCTTGAGAGGGAGGGACTGCAGGCACGGCTGCAGGGAGTGGAAGCAGAGCGCTGAACACACGGCTCTTATTAAAAACGGCGCTTTTTCACGGAGTACTTTTCCCCGTCATTCTTAAAGTACCGATACTAATGAAACAGAGGAATCGTACCGTTTTTAACGGCAGGGTATCGCGGTACCTTTCAAGTATCGGTACCACCGTGCAACACTATATCAAGCCACACTTATTGTTTTCACTTCGGCTGAGACGTCGTGTGCTCAGGATGAGTTTGGCTGTGTCTCGCTAAACAAGGAAACCACACCTCCACGGAGCTCAGCGCGATTCACAACGTCCCGACCAATCAGAGCACACTGTGCTCACGGGGGGGGGGGGGGCTGGAGCTCCAACGAGCCGCTGAGGCAAAGAGTGAGATGCAGTGAATACACGTAGTTCACAGAGGCGCTGTGAGAGACCAATGGGTTTGAAACATTGCACGATATAGATCTATTCTATCGACCTCAGCACTGGAACTATGACCAGTGGAGATGGCCGGGACCTCTAAGAATCAAGTACGCGTGGCTTGCACAAGTTAATGCCATTTAAATAACCAGGGTTGGAAACGCTCTCCTTAAAACAGCAAGCCAAGTTTACATCCAATTAAAACCTACTGGAGAGGCTCCAGATTATCAGTGACCTCACCTCCTGGCCAGCAGACGGAGGATCGACAGAAGCTCCACACCTGAAGGAGAACAAGAGATCAACAAAACATTCGGTCTAAAGACGTGAATTATTTCTCTGCGCTGGAGGGTTCAGTTCGTCACAGCGTCACCATCGTGGTGTCTGATGGGTAAACGGCATGTTTGTAGAACTCATCACTTCTCCGGCTGCGAGAGTCGCCTTCGCTCGTCTAGAACATTCATTTAGAAGTCCTGCATTATTGATGAGCTCACCTGCTGACCAGGTGCTCTCCTCAGGACCGCAGCACGACTTCTGCAGCATCTGAGGGACAAAACAGGGCGTGGGTTAATATCCACTCAAAACATTTATTGACCGATTTCTGTTTGCAAGCTGGAGGTTCAGTTCGTCAGCGCGTCACCATCTTGTGTCTGATGGCATGTTAGTAGAACTCATCACTTCTCCAGCTGCTAGAGCTCAACTTAAGAATCAAGTACGTTTGGCTTGCATAAGTTAATGCTATTTAAATAACCAGGGTAGGAAGTTCAGTTCAAATTAGGGCTGCTCAATTAATCATATTTTAATCGGCAATTACGGCTTGCAAACTAGGGCTGGGCGATTTGGCCTAAACATAAAATCTCGATTTTGTTTCTAACTACGGACAACTTTCGATTTAAACCTCGATTTTTTTTCTGGTTTTTCAGTTTTTCTCTAAACAAATCCAGACCAAGGCCAAATGTAAATACATATTTTCTTTATACACACAATAAAGATAAATGAGATTACCAAGTAGTCTAGGCCTATGTGAACCAATCAGTTGTTCAAGAAAAAATAAATAAAAACAGCACCACGGCACTGGCTGTCATTAATGTGCAAAGATTTTTTTAAATCAAACTGAAAAAGAATCTCTTGTAGGGCCATCCCTGAAAAAACTTATACAACAAATAATGAAATGAATAATAAAAACATACCCTCAAACAAAATAACATCCCTCTAACTTTCTGGGAAGTTGTCTTTCCACAGACCTTACACAGAACAGCTGTTTGTTCTATGTATGACCGCTTCCATAGACTGAAGTAGCACCTTCTTTAGGAATGAGTTCTTCATCTGTGTTCGTGGACATTTTTATGGTACGTCTGTCGGTGAAGCGGTGAGTGTGATTGCAGTAGGCTATGTGACTACCCGATCTGCAGCTCTGCACATGCGCAGTGTTATAAATTAAATCAATGTTTTGATGGCATAAAGCACCTTAAACACACCGTCAGTTTAATGCTGTTTTATACTGAAAAACCAGAAGTTCTCGTGCGCAGGTGTTAAGCTTTTATTCTGAAATCCTTCATCTCCGGTTAGCATTTAGCATGTGGCTAATATACCATTTCCTATAGAGGTGAATTTAGCAGCGATATGACACGGAGTGTTGCACACCGAAACCTACTGATTTCAACACTACTGTAGAGACGAGAGATATTATCATGGCTGAATATTAAATGAAGGTACAGTTTATTTGAATACGTTTGTTTACAGACGTGGGTAGCATGACAACAACCGGAACTACCAGAAATGAAACCAGCCGTGAAGTCTTTCCTGTCTGGAGTATGATCACAGCTCAAACCCATATTAAATGAAAAGCCATGAAAGAGATAAGGAGGAGAAAAGGCGTGTTTAGTTATATGTGCAATGTCTGAGTCCTCTGTTATGCTCAACAACGAACAACGAACACAGCATAACAGCTGCAGAGCTGCAGAGCGGGGAGTCACAGGCGATGTGGCTGAGCTTCGTGCGCGTTCTGGAAAGAGAGAGGAGCTGCTACGGAGTCCCTGAAAGCAAAACAAATCTGCGGAGTCTAGAAATGTTTTAAAATAGATTTTTCAGTTCAGCCGTTTCACAAAGCGTAGGAAAGTAAAAATGCAAATTAATCGTGAAAACCGAAGACATCGCCCAGCACTACTTGCAACGATTACGAAACATGTTTTTCATTTGAATTATGCTCAAAGTTCAGCGTAATCAACGGTCAAACACTGCTCACACATTACTCCAATAAATTGATGTTTTCAAAGTAAATGGATAATCGTTTTTAATAATCGTGATATCAATTATTGACCCAAATATATCGAGATTATGATTCGACATAATCGAGCAGCCCTAGTTCAAATTAAACCTACTGGAGAGGCTCCAGATTATCAGTGACCTCACCTCCTGGCCAGCAGACGGAGGATCGACAGAAGCTCCACACCTGAAGGAGAAACAAGAGATCAACAAAACATTCGGTCTAAAGACGTGAATTATTTCTCTGCGCTGGAGGTTCAGTTCGTCACAGCGTCACCATCGTGGTGTCTGATGGGTAAACGGCATGTTTGTAGAACTCATCACTTCTCCGGCTGCGAGAGTCGCCTTCGCTCGTCTAGAACATTCATTTAGAAGTCCTGCATTATTGATGAGCTCACCTGCTGACCAGGTGCTCTCCTCAGGACCGCAGCACGACTTCTGCAGCATCTGAGGGACAAACAGGGCGTGGGTTAATATCCACTCAAAACATTTATTGACCCGATTTCTGTTTGCAAGCTGGAGGTTCAGTTCGTCAGCGCGTCACCATCTTGTGTCTGATGGCATGTTAGTAGAACTCATCACTTCTCCAGCTGCAGCTCAACTTAAGGGCCCGTGTCATGCTTCTCCGGTTATTCCCCGTCCCTTGTGTTCTGCATGTAAACGGCGGTGTGCAGAGTCTAACCCTCCGAGTCCACCCTGTAGCGAGTACAACTCCAACACAGAGAATACCTCCCCAAAACGCCTCATTGGAGATTTCTCAGTTTACTTCCTGGGCGTGGCTACCAGGGATACCCAGTAGCCACGCCCAGAGCTATGACCAGGCTGACTTCGCCCAATCCACAGACTTCCTCTCTCTCTCAGTGCAGGCAGCTCTGCTGATCTCCTGGCTGCAGGCTGATAGCAGACAGTTGGGATCGCGGCGAAATTCTCTGCGTTTATCAACCTGTCACGATACCAACATTTTGGTTTCGATACCGATACCGAGGTCAAGAATTGCGATTCCGATTCTTTTTCTTAAAAAAAAAGGGAAACAGTCTTAAATATACACCTCCGTTTAGCCTATGAAAAAAAACTAATAGAAAACGAAGGCTAAAGCTAACGTTAGCAGAAAGTGATGCTAGTTTGCTAGCTAGCTAGCTCAACGATAATATTGCGACAGAAAACACTTTTCAGTGCACATCACGCTCTGCCGCTCCGACAGGGAGCTCTGAACACCTGAACGGCCCGTTCACAGACTTCTGGCGTCTTTTTTGTCAACAAGCCGAGGCGCAGCGGCAGTTGCACTCCCCCTTGCAGCCATGCTTCTCGTTTTCTCACATGCTCTGGCAGCTAGCGCGTGCACGAGAGAGGGGAGGGGCTTAGAGCGTGCTTGAGAGGGAGGGGACTGCAGGCACGGCTGCAGGGAGTGGAAGCAGAGCGCTGAACACACGGCTCTTATTAAAACGGCGCTTTTTCACGGAGTACTTTTCCCCGTCATTCTTAAAGTACCGATACTAATGAAACGGAGGAATCGTACCGTTTTTAACGGCAGGGTATCGCGGTACCTTTCAAGTATCGGTACACCGTGCAACACTAATATCAAGCCACACTTATTGTTTTCACTTCGGCTGAGACGTCGTGTGCTCAGGATGAGTTTGGCTGTGTCTCGCTAAACAAGGAAACCACACCTCCACGGAGCTCAGCGCGATTCACAACGTCCCGACCAATCAGAGCACACTGTGCTCAGGGGGGGGGGGGGGCTGGAGCTCCAACGAGCCGCTGAGGCAAAGAGTGAGATGCAGTGAATACACGTAGTTCACAGAGGCGCTGTGAGAGACCAATGGGTTTGAAACATTGCACGATATAGATCTATTCTATCGACCTCAGCACTGGAACTATGACCAGTGGAGATGGCCGGGACCTCTAAGAATCAAGTACGCGTGGCTTGCACAGTTAATGCCATTTAAATAACCAGGGTTGGAAACGCTCTCCTTAAAACAGCAAGCCAAGTTTACATCCAATTAAAACCTACTGGAGAGGCTCCAGATTATCAGTGACCTCACCTCCTGGCCAGCAGACGGAGGATCGACAGAAGCTCCACACCTGAAGGAGAAACAAGAGATCAACAAAACATTCGGTCTAAAGACGTGAATTATTTCTCTGCGCTGGAGGTTCAGTTCGTCACAAGCGTCACCAATCGTGGTGTCTGATTGGGTAAACGGCATGTTTGTAGAACTCATCACTTCTCCGGCTGCGAGAGTCGCCTTCGCTCGTCTAGAACATTCATTTAGAAGTCCTGCATTATTGATGAGCTCACCTGCTGACCAGGTGCTCTCCTCAGGACCGCAGCACGACTTCTGCATGCATCTGAGGGACAAACAGGGCGTGGGTTAATATCCACTCAAAACATTTATTGACCCGATTTCTGTTTGCAAGCTGGAGGTTCAGTTCGTCAGCGCGTCACCATCTTGTGTCTGATGGCATGTTAGTAGAACTCATCACTTCTCCAGCTGCTAGAGCTCAACTTAAGAATCAAGTACGTTTGGCTTGCATAAGTTAATGCTATTTAAATAACCAGGGTAGGAAGTTCAGTTCAAATTAGGGCTGCTCAATTAATCATATTTTAATCGCAATTACGGCTTGCAACTAGGGCTGGGCGATTTGGCCTAAACATAAAATCTCGATTTTTGTTTCTAACTAACGGACAACTTTCGATTTAAAACCTCGATTTTTTTTCTGGTTTTTTCAGTTTTTTCTCTAAACAATCCAGACCAAGGCAAAATGTAAATACATATTTTCTTTATTAACACAATAAAGATAAATGAGATTACCAAGTAGTCTAGGCCTATGTGAACCAATCAGTTGTTCAAGAATAAAAATAAATAAAAACAGCACCACGGCACTTGGCTGTCATTAATGTGCAAAGATTTTTTTAAATCAAACTGAAAAAAGAATCTCTTGTAGGCCATCCCTGAAAAAACTTATACAACAAATAATGAAATGAATAATAAAAAATACCTCTCAAACAAAATAACATCCCTCTAACTTTCTGGGAAGTTGTCTTTCCACAGACCTTACACAGAACAGCTGTTTGTTCTATGTATGACCGCTTCCATACGACTGAAGTAGCACCTTCTTTAGGAATGAGTTCTTCATCTGTGTTCGTGGACATTTTTATGGTACGTCTGTCGGTGAAGCGGTGAGTGTGATTGCAGTAGGCTATGTGACTACCCGATCTGCAGCTCTGCACATGCGCAGTGTTATATTACATTAAATCAATGTTTTGATGGCATAAAGCACCTTAAACACACACCGTCAGTTTAAATGCTGTTTTATACTGAAAAACCAGAAGTTCTCGTGCGCAGTTGTTAAGCTTTTATTCTGAAAATCTTTCATCTCCGGTTAGCATTTAGCATGTGGCTAATATACCATTTCCTATAGAGGTGAATTTAGCAGCGATATGACACGGAGTGTTGCACACCGAAACCTACTGATTTCAAACACTACTGTATAGACGAGAGATATTATCATGGCTGAATATTAAATGAAGGTACAGTTTATTTGAATACGTTGTTTACAGACGTGGGTAGCATGACAACAACCGGAACTACCAGAAATGAAACCAGCCGTGAAGTCTTTCCTGTCTGGAGTATTGATCACAGCTCAAACCCATATTAAATGAAAAGCCATGAAAGAGATAAGGAGGAGAAAAGGCGTGTTTAGTTATATGTGCAATGTCTGAGTCCTCTGTTATGCTCAACAACGAACAACGAACACAGCATAACAGCTGCAGAGCTGCAGAGCGGGGAGTCACCAGGCGATGTGGCTGAGCTTCGTGCGCGTTCTGGAAAGAGAGAGGAGCTGCTACGGAGTCCCTGAAAGCAAAACAAATCTGCGGAGTCTAGAAATGTTTTAAAATAGATTTTTCAGTTCAGCCGTTTCACAAAGCGTAGGAAAGTAAAAATGCAAATTAATCGTGAAAACCGAAGACATCGCCCAGCACTACTTGCAACGATTACGAAACATGTTTTTCATTTGAATTATGCTCAAAGTTCAGCGTAATCAACGGTCAAACACTGCTCACACATTACTCCAATAAATTGATGTTTCAAAGTAAATGGATAATCGTTTTTAATAATCGTGATATCAATTATTGACCCAAATATATCGAGATTATGATTCGACATAATCGAGCAGCCCTAGTTCAAATTAAACCTACTGGAGAGGCTCCAGATTATCAGTGACCTCACCTCCTGGCCAGCAGACGGAGGATCGACAGAAGCTCCACACCTGAAGGAGAAACAAGAGATCAACAAAACATTCGGTCTAAAGACGTGAATATTTCTCTGCGCTGGAGGTTCAGTTCGTCACAGCGTCACCATCGTGGTGTCTGATGGGTAAACGGCAGGTTTGTAGTAACTTCATCACTTCTCCGGCTGCGAGAGTCGCCTTCGCTCGTCTAGAACATTCATTTAGAAGTCTGCATTATTGATGAGCTCACCTGCTGACCAGGTGCTCTCCTCAGGACCGCAGCACGACTTCTGCAGCATCTGAGGGACAAACAGGGCGTGGGTTAATATCCACTCAAAACAGTATGTGACCCCGATTTCTGTTTGCAAGCTGGAGGTTCAGTTCGTCAGCGCGTCACCATCTTGTGTCTGATGGCATGTTAGTAGAACTCATCACTTCTCCAGCTGCAGCTCAACTTAAGGGCCCGTGTCATGCTTCTCCGGTTATTCCCCGTCCCCTTGTGTCTTCTGCATGTAACGGCGGTGTGCAGAGTCTAACCCTCCGAGTCCACCCTGTAGCGAGTACAACTCCAACACAGAGAATAACCTCCCCAAAACGCCTCATTGGAGATTTCTCAGTTTACCTTCCTGGGCGTGGCTACCAGGGATACCCAGTAGCCACGCCCAGCAGCTATGACCAGGCTTGACTACGCCCAATCCACAGGACTTCCTCTCTCTCTCAGTGCAGGCAGCTCTGCTGATCTCCCTGGCTGCAGGCTGATAGCAGACAGTTGGGATCGCGGCGAAATTCTCTGCGTTTATCAACCTGTCACGATACCAACATTTTGGTTTCGATACCGATACCGAGTCAAGAATTGCGATTCCGATTCTTTTTCTTAAAAAAAAAGGGAAACAGTCTTAAATATACACCTCCGTTTAGCCTATGAAAAAAAACTAATAGAAAACGAAGGCTAAAGCTAACGTTAGCAGAAAGTGATGCTAGTTTGCTAGCTAGCTAGCTCAACGATAATAGTGCGACAGAAACACTTTTCAGTGCACATCACGCTCTGCCGCTCCGACAGGGAGCTCTGAACACCTGAACGGCCCGTTCACAGACTTCTGGCGTCTTTTCTGTCAACAAGCCGAGGCGCAGCGGCAGTTGCACTCCCACTTGCAGCCATGCTTCTCGTTTTCCTCTCACATGCTCTGGCAGCTAGCGCGTGCACGAGAGAGGGGAGGGGCTTAGAGCGTGCTTGAGAGGGAGGGACTGCAGGCACGGCTGCAGGGAGTGGAAGCAGAGCGCTGAACACACGGCTCTTATTAAAACGGCGCTTTTTCACGGAGTACTTTTCCCCGTCATTCTTAAAGTACCGATACTAATGAAACAGAGGAATCGTACCGTTTTTAAACGGCAGGGTATCGCGGTACCTTTCAAGTATCGGTACACCGTGCAACACTAATATCAAGCCACACTTATTGTTTTCACTTCGGCTGAGACGTCGTGTGCTCAGGATGAGTTTGGCTGTGTCTCGCTAAACAAGGAAACCACACCTCCACGGAGCTCAGCGCGATTCACAACGTCCCGACCAATCAGAGCACACTGTGCTCACGGGGGGGGGGGGGCTGGAGCTCCAACGAGCCGCTGAGGCAAAGAGTGAGATGCAGTGAATACACGTAGTTCACAGAGGCGCTGTGAGAGACCAATGGGTTTGAAACATTGCACGATATAGATCTATTCTATCGACCTCAGCACTGGAACTATGACCAGTGGAGATGGCCGGGACCTCTAAGAATCAAGTACGCGTGGCTTGCACAAGTTAATGCCATTTAAATAACCAGGGTTGGAAACGCTCTCCTTAAAACAGCAAGCCAAGTTTACATCCAATTAAAACCTACTGGAGAGGCTCCAGATTATCAGTGACCTCACCTCCTGGCCAGCAGACGGAGGATCGACAGAAGCTCCACACCTGAAGGAGAAACAAGAGATCAACAAAACATTCGGTCTAAAGACGTGAAGTATTTCTCTGCGCTGGAGGTTCAGTTCGTCACAGCGTCACCATCGTGGTGTCTGATGGGTAAACGGCATGTTTGTAGAACTCATCACTTCTCCGGCTGCGAGAGTCGCCTTCGCTCGTCTAGAACATTCATTTAGAAGTCCTGCATTATTGATGAGCTCACCTGCTGACCAGGTGCTCTCCTCAGGACCCGCAGCACGACTTCTGCAGCATCTGAGGGACAAACAGGGCGTGGGTTAATATCCACTCAAAACATTTATTGACCCGATTTCTGTTTGCAAGCTGGAGGTTCAGTTCGTCAGCGCGTCACCATCTTGTGTCTGATGGCATGTTAGTAGAACTCATCACTTCTCCAGCTGCTAGAGCTCAACTTAAGAATCAAGTACGTTTGGCTTGCATAAGTTAATGCTATTTAAATAACCAGGGTAGGAAGTTCAGTTCAAATTAGGGCTGCTCAATTAATCATATTTTAATCGCAATTACGGCTTGCAACTAGGGCTGGGCGATTTGGCCTAAACATAAAATCTCGATTTTTGTTTCTAACTACGGACAACTTTCGATTTAAACCTCGATTTTTTTTCTGGTTTTTTCAGTTTTTCTCTAAACAATCCAGACAAGGCAAAATGTAAATACATATTTTCTTTATTAACACAATAAAGATAAATGAGATTACCAAGTAGTCTAGGCCTATGTGAACCAATCAGTTGTTCAAGAATAAAAATAAATAAAAACAGCACCACGGCACTTGGCTGTCATTAATGTGCAAAGATTTTTTTAAATCAAACTGAAAAAAGAATCTCTTGTAGGCCATCCCTGAAAAAACTTATACAACAAATAATGAAATGAATAATAAAAAAATACCCTCAAACAAAATAACATCCCTCTAACTTTCTGGGAAGTTGTCTTTCCACAGACCTTACACAGAACAGCTGTTTGTTCTATGTATGACCGCTTCCATACGACTGAAGTAGCACCTTCTTTAGGAATGAGTTCTTCATCTGTGTTCGTGGACATTTTTATGGTACGTCTGTCGGTGAAGCGGTGAGTGTGATTGCAGTAGGCTATGTGACTACCCGATCTGCAGCTCTGCACATGCGCAGTGTTATAAATTAAATCAATGTTTTGATGGCATAAAGCACCTTAAACACACCGTCAGTTTAAATGCTGTTTTATACTGAAAAACCAGAAGTTCTCGTGCGCAGTTGTTAAGCTTTTATTCTGAAAATCCTTCATCTCCGGTTAGCATTTAGCATGTGGCTAATATACCATTTCCTATAGAGGTGAATTTAGCAGCGATATGACACGGAGTGTTGCACACCGAAACCTACTGATTTCAACACTACTGTATAGACGAGAGATATTATCATGGCTGAATATTAAATGAAGGTACAGTTTATTTGAATACGTTTGTTTACAGACGTGGGTAGCATGACAACAACCGGAACTACCAGAAATGAAACCAGCCGTGAAGTCTTTCCTGTCTGGAGTATTGATCACAGCTCAAACCCATATTAAATGAAAAGCCATGAAAGAGATAAGGAGGAGAAAAGGCGTGTTTAGTTATATGTGCAATGTCTGAGTCCTCTGTTATGCTCAACAACGAACAACGAACACAGCATAACAGCTGCAGAGCTGCAGAGCGGGGAGTCACAGGCGATGTGGCTGAGCTTCGTGCGCGTTCTGGAAAGAGAGAGGAGCTGCTACGGGAGTCCCTGAAAGCAAAACAAATCTGCGGAGTCTAGAAATGTTTTAAAATAGATTTTTCAGTTCAGCCGTTTCACAAAGCGTAGGAAAGTAAAAATGCAAATTAATCGTGAAAACCGAAGACATCGCCCAGCACTACTTGCAACGATTACGAAACATGTTTTTCATTTGAATTATGCTCAAAGTTCAGCGTAATCAACGGTCAAACACTGCTCACACATTACTCCAATAAATTGATGTTTTCAAAGTAAATGGATAATCGTTTTTAATAATCGTGATATCAATTATTGACCCAAATATATCGAGATTATGATTCGACATAATCGAGCAGCCCTAGTTCAAATTAAACCTACTGGAGAGGCTCCAGATTATCAGTGACCTCACCTCCTGGCCAGCAGACGGAGGATCGACAGAAGCTCCACACCTGAAGGAGAAACAAGAGATCAACAAAACATTCGGTCTAAAGACGTGAATTATTTCTCTGCGCTGGAGGTTCAGTTCGTCACAGCGTCACCATCGTGGTGTCTGATGGGTAAACGGCATGTTTGTAGAACTCATCACTTCTCCGGCTGCGAGAGTCGCCTTCGCTCGTCTAGAACATTCATTTAGAAGTCCTGCATTATTGATGAGCTCACCTGCTGACCAGGTGCTCTCCTCAGGACCGCAGCACGACTTCTGCAGCATCTGAGGGACAAACAGGGCGTGGGTTAATATCCACTCAAAACATTTATTGACCCGATTTCTGTTTGCAAGCTGGAGGTTCAGTTCGTCAGCGCGTCACCATCTTGTGTCTGATGGCATGTTAGTAGAACTCATCACTTCTCCAGCTGCAGCTCAACTTAAGGGCCCGTGTCATGCTTCTCCGGTTATTCCCCGTCCCCTTGTGTTCTGCATGTAAACGGCGGTGTGCAGAGTCTAACCCTCCGAGTCCACCCTGTAGCGAGTACAACTCCAACACAGAGAATACCTCCCCAAAACGCCTCATTGGAGATTTCTCAGTTTACTTCCTGGGCGTGGCTACCAGGGATACCCAGTAGCCACGCCCAGAGCTATGACCAGGCTGACTCGCCCAATCCACAGACTTCCTCTCTCTCTCAGTGCAGGCAGCTCTGCTGATCTCCCTGGCTGCAGGCTGATAGCAGACAGTTGGGATCGCGGCGAAATTCTCTGCGTTTATCAACCTGTCACGATACCAACATTTTGGTTTCGATACCGATACCGAGTCAAGAATTGCGATTCCGATTCTTTTTCTTAAAAAAAAAGGGAAACAGTCTTAAATATACACCTCCGTTTAGCCTATGAAAAAAAACTAATAGAAAACGAAGGCTAAAGCTAACGTTAGCAGAAAGTGATGCTAGTTTGCTAGCTAGCTAGCTCAACGATAATATTGCGACAGAAACACTTTTCAGTGCACATCACGCTCTGCCGCTCCGACAGGGAGCTCTGAACACCTGAACGGCCCGTTCACAGACTTCTGGCGTCTTTTCTGTCAACAAGCCGAGGCGCAGCGGCAGTTGCACTCCCACTTGCAGCCATGCTTCTCGTTTTCTCACATGCTCTGGCAGCTAGCGCGTGCACGAGAGAGGGGAGGGGCTTAGAGCGTGCTTGAGAGGGAGGGACTGCAGGCACGGCTGCAGGGAGTGGAAGCAGAGCGCTGAACACACGGCTCTTATTAAAACGGCGCTTTTTCACGGAGTACTTTTCCCCGTCATTCTTAAAGTACCGATACTAATGAAACGGAGGAATCGTACCGTTTTTAACGGCAGGGTATCGCGGTACCTTTCAAGTATCGGTACACACCGTGCAACACTAATATCAAGCCACACTTATTGTTTTCACTTCGGCTGAGACGTCGTGTGCTCAGGATGAGTTTGGCTGTGTCTCGCTAAACAAGGAAACCACACCTCCACGGAGCTCAGCGCGATTCACAACGTCCCGACCAATCAGAGCACACTGTGCTCACGGGGGGGGGGGGGCTGGAGCTCCAACGAGCCGCTGAGGCAAAGAGTGAGATGCAGTGAATACACGTAGTTCACAGAGGCGCTGTGAGAGACCAATGGGTTTGAAACATTGCACGATATAGATCTATTCTATCGACCTCAGCACTGGAACTATGACCAGTGGAGATGGCCGGGACCTCTAAGAATCAAGTACGCGTGGCTTGCACAAGTTAATGCCATTTAAATAACCAGGGTTGGAAACGCTCTCCTTAAAACAGCAAGCCAAGTTTACATCCAATTAAAACCTACTGGAGAGGCTCCAGATTATCAGTGACCTCACCTCCTGGCCAGCAGACGGAGGATCGACAGAAGCTCCACACCTGAAGGAGAAACAAGAGATCAACAAAACATTCGGTCTAAAGACGTGAATTATTTCTCTGCGCTGGAGGTTCAGTTCGTCACAGCGTCACCATCGTGGTGTCTGATGGGTAAACGGCATGTTTGTAGAACTCATCACTTCTCCGGCTGCGAGAGTCGCCTTCGCTCGTCTAGAACATTCATTTAGAAGTCCTGCATTATTGATGAGCTCACCTGCTGACCAGGTGCTCTCCTCAGGACCGCAGCACGACTTCTGCAGCATCTGAGGGACAAACAGGGCGTGGGTTAATATCCACTCAAAACATTTATTGACCCGATTTCTGTTTGCAAGCTGGAGGTTCAGTTCGTCAGCGCGTCACCATCTTGTGTCTGATGGCATGTTAGTAGAACTCATCACTTCTCCAGCTGCTAGAGCTCAACTTAAGAATCAAGTACGTTTGGCTTGCATAAGTTAATGCTATTTAAATAACCAGGGTAGGAAGTTCAGTTCAAATTAGGGCTGCTCAATTAATCATATTTTAATCGCAATTACGGCTTGCAACTAGGGCTGGGCGATTTGGCCTAAACATAAAATCTCGATTTTTGTTTCTAACTAACGGACAACTTTCGATTTAAACCTCGATTTTTTTTCTGGTTTTTTCAGTTTTTCTCTAAACAATCCAGACCAAGGCAAAATGTAAATACATATTTTCTTTATTAACACAATAAAGATAAATGAGATTACCAAGTAGTCTAGGCCTATGTGAACCAATCAGTTGTTCAAGAATAAAAATAAATAAAAACAGCACCACGGCACTTGGCTGTCATTAATGTGCAAAGATTTTTTTAAATCAAACTGAAAAAAGAATCTCTTGTAGGCCATCCCTGAAAAAACTTATACAACAAATAATGAAATGAATAATAAAAAAATACCCTCAAACAAAATAACATCCCTCTAACTTTCTGGGAAGTTGTCTTTCCACAGACCTTACACAGAACAGCTGTTTGTTCTATGTATGACCGCTTCCATACGACTGAAGTAGCACCTTCTTTAGGAATGAGTTCTTCATCTGTGTTCGTGGACATTTTTATGGTACGTCTGTCGGTGAAGCGGTGAGTGTGATTGCAGTAGGCTATGTGACTACCCGATCTGCAGCTCTGCACATGCGCAGTGTTATAAATTAAATCAATGTTTTGATGGCATAAAGCACCTTAAACACACCGTCAGTTTAAATGCTGTTTTATACTGAAAAACCAGAAGTTCTCGTGCGCAGTTGTTAAGCTTTTATTCTGAAAATCCTTCATCTCCGGTTAGCATTTAGCATGTGGCTAATATACCATTTCCTATAGAGGTGAATTTAGCAGCGATATGACACGGAGTGTTGCACACCGAAACCTACTGATTTCAACACTACTGTATAGACGAGAGATATTATCATGGCTGAATATTAAATGAAGGTACAGTTTATTTGAATACGTTTGTTTACAGACGTGGGTAGCATGACAACAACCGGAACTACCAGAAATGAAACCAGCCGTGAAGTCTTTCCTGTCTGGAGTATTGATCACAGCTCAAACCCATATTAAATGAAAAGCCATGAAAGAGATAAGGAGGAGAAAAGGCGTGTTTAGTTATATGTGCAATGTCTGAGTCCTCTGTTATGCTCAACAACGAACAACGAACACAGCATAACAGCTGCAGAGCTGCAGAGCGGGGAGTCACAGGCGATGTGGCTGAGCTTCGTGCGCGTTCTGGAAAGAGAGAGGAGCTGCTACGGAGTCCCTGAAAGCAAAACAAATCTGCGGAGTCTAGAAATGTTTTAAAATAGATTTTTCAGTTCAGCCGTTTCACAAAGCGTAGGAAAGTAAAAATGCAAATTAATCGTGAAAACCGAAGACATCGCCCAGCACTACTTGCAACGATTACGAAACATGTTTTTCATTTGAATTATGCTCAAAGTTCAGCGTAATCAACGGTCAAACACTGCTCACACATTACTCCAATAAATTGATGTTTTCAAAGTAAATGGATAATCGTTTTTAATAATCGTGATATCAATTATTGACCCAAATATATCGAGATTATGATTCGACATAATCGAGCAGCCCTAGTTCAAATTAAACCTACTGGAGAGGCTCCAGATTATCAGTGACCTCACCTCCTGGCCAGCAGACGGAGGATCGACAGAAGCTCCACACCTGAAGGAGAAACAAGAGATCAACAAAACATTCGGTCTAAAGACGTGAATTATTTCTCTGCGCTGGAGGTTCAGTTCGTCACAGCGTCACCATCGTGGTGTCTGATGGGTAAACGGCATGTTTGTAGAACTCATCACTTCTCCGGCTGCAGCGCAATTAAAGTGTCAAATACTTCAGACTCACCAATCAGCCGCGCATCATCTGCACGCCTGCAGAGAAAAGACAGATTCACAGTTAATACATGTGGCGTTAGCAATCTCTCCCAGTGACTCGTGCCTGCGGCATAATGGGACCGACGGAGAAAGATCTGCCCTTCAGGAATATAGAATATGGATCGACCCGGTCCGAAATGCGTCAGTAACTTTCCAGAGCGCCTTCATAACGACTCGGGAGCGACGTATTGATCTGCGGCCGCATGAATAATCTGTAGTTTAGAAGCAGCCGATATGATGGATCACTGGAGGGGTCAGAGGTCACAGTGAAACACAGCCTGGCAGCATGCAGGTTCAACAGCAGGTCACGACCTCTAACATGACCTCTGATTCACGGAGGACGCCTCTATCTTTAGACCTGTCTGAGGGATGATTTATGTTCTGCAGGGACCGCAGAGAGTCCACGAGATGGAGCTTCAAATACCGATCATTCGTTAAGCAAGACTTCGGATATCTTCAATGTGATATTCCATTCCTCACATACCAAGAAGATAATACTTTATTGATCCCAAAGCCGCATAGAAAGACATGGCATCGTGCAACAACAATTAAGATTAGAAATAAACATGTTGAATTGACAAATGAACAACAAGATATGAAGCAAGGCAGGGCTCGGCGTTAAGGGCTGCCCGATGGCGGGGCATCTCGTGTGCAGCTCGGGCCATGGAGCCTCACCTGCCGGGCAGGCTATCATGCCCGCCTCATGCCGCTCGCGGGTCAGTGACGAGCGACCCGCCAGTGAAACTAAACGCATCTGTAGCTCGTTACGGTCGCTTGAGAGGTCAAGTGTTTTGTCCGCTGCAGCTGATCTCTCTCTCGTCAGATCAGACTCGCGTTTCTGTCCATATCGATCAGAGCTAGTTCTAGCTAATGATGGACTACCTGCTTATTAAAAGACAACTAAACAATAAGTGTCGCTATGCAACCGGGCGAGGCCACAAAGTATAGCGCAGCATTATGCATGTGTTTACATGCCCACCGGAACCCCGAGGCATTACCAACAGATCAACGCACAATCAACCCATCAGGACATCTCTCTCTCCACCTGTGAGACATTAGAATGGACTCTTCTGGTCTGTCACACACTCTTCTTGTCTGTCTCTCACTCTTCTTGTCTGTCTCTCACTCTTCTTGTCTGTCTCTCACTCTTCTGGTCTGTCTCACACTCTTCTGGTCTGTCTCACACTCTTCTGGTCTGTCTCACACTCTTCTTGTCTGTCTCACACTCTTCTGGTCTGTCTCTCACTCTTCTGGTCTGTCTCTCACTCTTCTTGTCTGTCTCTCACTCTTCTTGTCTGTCTCTCACTCTTCTTGTCTGTCTCTCACTCTTCTTGTCTGTCTCTCACTCTTCTTGTTGTCTCTCACTCTTCTGGTCTGTCTCTCACTCTTCTGGTCTGTCTCTCACTCTTCTGGTCTGTCTCACACTCTTCTGGTCTGTCTCACACTCTTCTGGTCTGTCTCTCACTCTTCTGGTCTGTCTCTCACTCTTCTGGTCTGTCTCACACTCTTCTGGTCTGTCTCACACTCTTCTGGTCTGTCTCTCACTCTTCTTGTCTGTCTCTCACTCTTCTTGTCTGTCTCTCACTCTTCTGGTCTGTCTCTCACTCTTCTGGTCTGTCTCTCACTCTTCTGGTCTGTCTCTCACTCTTCTGGTCTGTCTCACACTCTTCTGGTCTGTCTCACACTCTTCTGGTCTGTCTCACACTCTTCTGGTCTGTCTCACACTCTTCTGGTCTGTCTCACACTCTTCTGGTCTGTCTCACACTCTTCTTGTCTGTCTCTCACTCTTCTGGTCTGTCTCTCACTCTTCTGGTCTGTCTCTCACTCTTCTGGTCTGTCTCTCACTCTTCTGGTCTGTCTCTCACTCTTCTGGTCTGTCTCTCACTCTTCTGGTCTGTCTCTCACTCTTCTGGTCTGTCTCACACTCTTCTGGTCTGTCTCACACTCTTCTTGTCTGTCTCACACTCTTCTTGTCTGTCTCACACTCTTCTTGTCTGTCTCTCACTCTTCTGGTCTGTCTCTCACTCTTCTGGTCTGTCTCTCACTCTTCTTGTCTGTCTCTCACTCTTCTTGTCTGTCTCTCACTCTTCTTGTCTGTCTCTCACTCTTCTTGTCTGTCTCTCACTCTTCTGGTCTGTCTCTCACTCTTCTGGTCTGTCTCACACTCTTCTGGTCTGTCTCACACTCTTCTGGTCTGTCTCACACTCTTCTGGTCTGTCTCACACTCTTCTTGTCTGTCTCACACTCTTCTTGTCTGTCTCACACTCTTCTTGTCTGTCTCTCACTCTTCTGGTCTGTCTCACACTCTTCTGGTCTGTCTCACACTCTTCTGGTCTGTCTCACACTCTTCTTGTCTGTCTCACACTCTTCTTGTCTGTCTCTCACTCTTCTGGTCTGTCTCACACTCTTCTGGTCTGTCTCACACTCTTCTGGTCTGTCTCTCACTCTTCTGGTCTGTCTCTCACTCTTCTGGTCTGTCTCACACTCTTCTTGTCTGTCACATAAGTGGCACAACTAAAGCGGTATTGCGCTAAAGGGAAATTATTTTGACCGAAGAGATTTAGATTTGCCGGCTAACGGGAACTCTGACGTCGCCACGTTGTGTGCTTGGCGGATGCGCTCGGCTCCTCTCGACTGCTGCTCGCTCAGCGTCCGGATGAGGAGGCATTCGCTCACCAGCTCACAGCGGATAACATTACAAACATTTTTAACAGTGTAAATAATGTTTGTTTGGGCAGTTATAATGAATGTAATGTTTTCTACTTGAAAGCGTCTTGACCAACTACTTAAGTGTTTCTCATAGCGATGCAGGCATGCAGCGAGCAAACACTAACAAACAAGTGCAATCATTTCAAACCTTTATTTATCCAGATTGGTCCCATTGAGATCATAGATCTCTTTTTCAATGAAGAATAAAATTGAACAATATAATATTGTGGTGTTAGGGTGTCTTATAATTCAGTCGAGAGAACCAGACAGCATCTCAGACCTGCACCATCTCATGTTCTAGGGAGGCCCCCAAACCCTTCGTGAGTCATTTCGTCCCCGCGCATTGCTCAGGGCCATCTCTGTTGGGCTCAGGGCCATCTCTGTTGGGCTCAGGGCCATCTCTGTTGGGCTCAGGGCCATCTCTGTTGGGCTCAGGGCCATCTCTGTTGGGCTCAGGGCCATCTCTGTTGGGCTCAGGGCCATCTCTATTGGGCTCAGGGCCATCTCTGTTGGGCTCAGGGCCATCTCTGTTGGGCTCAGGGCCATCTCTGTTGGGCTCAGGGCCATCTCTGTTGGGCTCAGGGCCATCTCTGTTGGGCTCAGGGCCATCTCTGTTGGGCTCAGGGCCATTTCTGTTGGGCTCAGGGCCATCTCTATTGGGCTCAGGGCCATCTCTATTGGGCTCAGGGCCATCTCTATTGGGCTCAGGGCCATCTCTATTGGGCTCAGGGCCATCTCTATTGGGCTCAGGGCCATCTCTGTTGGGCTCAGGGCCATCTCTGTTGGGCTCAGGGCCATCTCTGTTGGGCTCAGGGCCATCTCTATTGGGCTCAGGGCCATCTCTATTGGGCTCAGGGCCATCTGCAGACCAGCTTAGACGGCCCACAGGCCCATCTCCCAACATCCTCAATGTCATGCACTGCAAGGTATTATATTTACATAATGTGAGATGGAATAACTTGCTTTATATTTGTAATTCAACATGTATACTTTCTACTTTTTTGTTGATGCAATTTATTTTCTATTTGAGATGTTTACTGTCTGCATGACCTCTGACTGAGGACGCCTCTATCTTTAGACCTGTCTGCGGGATGATGTATGGTTTCTGCAGGGGCCAGACTCCAGATCTGCTCGGGGACTTGAACCTGCGGCCCTACAGCTCGCAGCCCACTGACTGAGCCACTGCCCGACAGCTACCCGGTTTCAAAGAAAAACCATGTCCCAGTCAAACATGTAATCATCACTTTCAATGACATGGTAATTAAAAAGGCTATACAACTTTATTTACATTTTGTATTTGATTGAAATTACTATTAAGATTGAAGGTAATGAGACTGGTCTGTCCGCGAGGTTTAAAACTGCTGGACAGTAACTAGTGCATTTAGTACACATTTAAAAAAGGTAGTTGTAGCTTCCTTATTTGATTTGTTATGTATTAAACATGTCAGAAATGGCACTTCACTGCCTTCCATGCAGATTAATATAGAATCACATGCTAATCCCGGACAGTCTTTAAAGTTAACAGCCTCGCCTTCACAGCTGTAATTATAAACCCTATAACACATTGCTCTGAAAGCTGTCGCTCTGCATGAGGACTGCCTCGAACAGTTAAAGCGCTTTATGATGACCTGCAGTTTAGCATCTTCTGCATGCTCTGCGGTGTGCGTCAGGTGAGTCTGTGCAGGAGGCAGCTAGTGTGCTGTGCTGCACGTGTCACGGTGCTGCACGTGTCACGGTGCTGTGCTGCACGTGCCACGGTGCTCTGCTGCAGAAACATATCAATAACAACCTCGCAAAGTTAAACACAAGCTACCGGATGATATCAAAGCGTTACCCCCTAGTCCTGCAGCCTCCTGTTGAGCTGAATCGCCCACGTGGCGGAGCTAGCTGCGAGCTAACGAGCTAACGCGCATCAAAAACCACGTGGTTCTAAATCCCCGACATGCAAACATCAGCTCAGTGAAAACACGAGCCCTCTCTCTGCTCCTACCTTCATCCTGCAGAGCACACGGTGCAGCTTCTCTGTGAGCGGCACGAGCTGCGTTCTGCTCGTGGCTGTTCATTCAGGAAAGAGAACTACATCCGGGTCCTTACGCGTTAAATACGCCTCGCACATGCGCACTGGGTATCAGGGAAAGAAAGTACTTACGTAAAAGTGCTAACTGTAAAATAACTTTCGAACAACTATAAATGAACAAAATATACTTAAATAACAGAGTTAGAGTTTTAATTAACTGCAATCAACCTTTTTGACTTATTTATGATTATATTCTGTATTAATAATCCCAATAAAGGTATTAGAGTATAGTGAGGGGAAAGAGATGTATAAAGTGTAAAGTAGATAATGAAATACTCAAGTGAGGAATGTATACTTGCTCCTGTGGGTATTGTCCACAGTTTCTGACCATTGCATGTATGATGTGCAATGTGTGTATATGTAAAGCGCGTTGAGTCATTGATAATGCGCTATAATAAATGTAAGGAATTATTATTATTATTATTATAATTATTATTATTATACCGTCAGCAGCTTCATCGTTGAGCTCTCATATGAACGGCAGAATAATTCATTTAAACACCAGGTTTGGAGGAAACATTTACCCAGCACTTCAGGACCCAATGTTAAAGTTTTAATCTACCATTTATTAATATTTATATATTATCACACACATGTTATTTCTGAGTGTAAGCACATCATCATCCTGTCCTTTAGTTGGCCTTATAGGGAACAGAAGAGCTCAAATGTCCTCATGACAGTTCAATCAGCAGAGACGGTTTTGATGGAAGAACACGTTTATTGCCAGGAATACACAAATTAATGTTCTGGAGTTTGGGCGATTCGGCCCCGTGTGCAGGAGTTCCGTTCGGGAGGGGAGAACCGATCCGATGAAACCCCCCGGGTAGCTTGACCCTGGTGGATGGGTGGGGTCGGTCTGAAGGGGAGGGGCTTAGCTTGGTGGTGGTGAATGGATGGGTGGGGTCGGTCTGAAGGGGAGGGGCTTAGCTTGGTGGTGGTGAATGGATGGGTGGGGTCGGTCTGAAGGGGAGGGGCTTAGCTTGACCCTGGTGGTGGTGAATGGATGGGTGGGGTCGGTCTGAAGGGGAGGGGCTTAGCTTGACCCTGGTGGTGGTGAATAGATAGCCAGAGGAAAGGACACTGAGCCAGAGGAAAGGACACTGAGCCAGAGGAAAGGACACTGAGCCTGAGGAAAGGACACTGAGCCTGAGGAAAGGACACTGAGCCTGAGGAAAGGACACTGAGCCGGAGGAAAGGACACTGAGCCAGAGGAAAGGACACTGAGCCAGAGGAAAGGACACTGAGCCTGAGGAAAGGACACTGAGCCAGAGGAAAGGACACTGAGCCAGAGGAAAGGACACTGAGCCTGAGGAAAGGACACTGAGCCGGAGGAAAGGACACTGAGCCAGAGGAAAGGACACTGAGCCAGAGGAAAGGACACTGAGCCTGAGGAAAGGACACTGAGCCTGAGGAAAGGACACTGAGCCTAAGGAAAGGACACTGAGCCTAAGGAAAGGACACTGAGCCTGAGGAAAGGACACTGAGCCGGAGGAAAGGACACTGAGCCGGAGGAAAGGACACTGAGGAAAGGACACTGAGCCTGAGGAAAGGACACTGAGCCTAAGGAAAGGACACTGAGCCGGAGGAAAGGACACTGAGCCGGAGGAAAGGACACTGAGGAAAGGACACTGAGCCAGAGGAAAGGACACTGAGCCAGAGGAAAGGACACTGAGCCTGAGGAAAGGACACTGAGCCTGAGGAAAGGACACTGAGCCGGAGGAAAGGACACTGAGCCAGAGGAAAGGACACTGAGCCTGAGGAAAGGACACTGAGCCTGAGGAAAGGACACTGAGCCGGAGGAAAGGACACTGAGCCAGAGGAAAGGACACTGAGCCAGAGAAAAGGACACTGAGCCTGAGGAAAGGACACTGAGCCGGAGGAAAGGACACTGAGCCGGAGGAAAGGACACTGAGGAAAGGACACTGAGCCTGAGGAAAGGACACTGAGCCTAAGGAAAGGACACTGAGCCTAAGGAAAGGACACTGAGCCTGAGGAAAGGACACTGAGCCAGAGGAAAGGACACTGAGGAAAGGACACTGAGCCTGAGGAAAGGACACTGAGCCAGAGGAAAGGACACTGAGCCTGAGGAAAGGACACTGAGCCTGAGGAAAGGACACTGAGCCGGAGGAAAGGACACTGAGCCAGAGGAAAGGACACTGAGCCTGAGGAAAGGACACTGAGCCGGAGGAAAGGACACTGAGCCGGAGGAAAGGACACTGAGCCAGAGGAAAGGACACTGAGCCAGAGGAAAGGACACTGAGCCAGAGGAAAGGACACTGAGCCAGAGGAAAGGACACTGAGCCTGAGGAAAGGACACTGAGCCAGAGGAAAGGACACTGAGCCAGAGGAAAGGACACTGAGCCTGAGGAAAGGACACTGAGCCGGAGGAAAGGACACTGAGCCAGAGGAAAGGACACTGAGCCAGAGGAAAGGACACTGAGCCTGAGGAAAGGACACTGAGCTGAGGAAAGGACACTGAGCCTAAGGAAGGACACTGAGCCTAAGGAAAGGACACTGAGCCTGAGGAAAGGACACTGAGCCGGAGGAAAGGACACTGAGCCGGAGGAAAGGACACTGAGGAAAGGACACTGAGCCTGAGGAAAGGACACTGAGCCTAAGGAAAGGACACTGAGCCGGAGGAAAGGACACTGAGCCGGAGGAAAGGACACATGAGGAAAGGACACTGAGCCAGAGGAAAGGACACTGAGCCAGAGGAAAGGACACTGAGCCTGAGGAAAGGACACTGAGCCTGAGGAAAGGACACTGAGCCGGAGGAAAGGACACTGAGCCAGAGGAAAGGACACTGAGCCTGAGGAAAGGACACTGAGCCTGAGGAAAGGACACTGAGCCGGAGGAAAGGACACTGAGCCAGAGGAAAGGACACTGAGCCAGAGAAAAGGACACTGAGCCTGAGGAAAGGACACTGAGCCGGAGGAAAGGACACTGAGCCGGAGGAAAGGACACTGAGGAAAGGGACACTGAGCCTGAGGAAAGGACACTGAGCCTAAGGAAAGGACACTGAGCCTAAGGAAAGGACACTGAGCCTGAGGAAAGGACACTGAGCCAGAGGAAAGGACACTGAGGAAAGGACACTGAGCCTGAGGAAAGGACACTGAGCCTAAGGAAAGGACACTGAGCCTAAGGAAAGGACACTGAGCCTGAGGAAAGGACACTGAGCCGGAGGAAAGGACACTGAGCCGGAGGAAAGGACACTGAGGAAAGGACACTGAGCCTGAGGAAAGGACACTGAGCCTAGGAAAGGACACTGAGCCGGAGGAAAGGACACTGAGCCGGAGGAAAGGACACTGAGGAAAGGACACTGAGCCAGAGGAAAGGACCACTGAGCCAGAGGAAAGGACACTGAGCCTGAGGAAAGGACACTGAGCCTGAGGAAAGGACACTGAGCCGGAGGAAAGGACACTGAGCCAGAGGAAAGGACACTGAGCCTGAGGAAAGGACACTGAGCCTGAGGAAAGGACACTGAGCCGGAGGAAAGGACACTGAGCCAGAGGAAAGGACACTGAGCCAGAGGAAAAGGACACTGAGCCTGAGGAAAGGACACTGAGCCGGAGGAAAGGACACTGAGCCGGAGGAAAGGACACTGAGGAAAGGACACTGAGCCTGAGGAAGGACACTGAGCCTAAGGAAAGGACCCT
>NW_027263276.1:54305-90179 GCF_902827115.2 Pseudochaenichthys georgianus
GAGGTTTTAGAACGAACCAGAATACATGATTAGACTTTTCCTGGAAGACGTTGTTAGAACGTACCAGAATACATGATTTAGACTTTTCCTGGAAGACGTTGTTAGAACGTACCAGAATACATGATTAGACTTTTCCTGGAAGACGTTGTTAGAACGAACCAGAATACATGATTAGACTTTTCCTGGAAGACGTTGTTAGAACGTACCAGAATACATAACATGCTTAGACTTTTCCTGGAAGGCGTAGCTACGCACGGGTATAAAAATGAATATGAATTAAGGTTTTAGATAAAAAATATAACCCCAGCATGAGATGTTTTGTATGATTATAATTTGTTAAAAGGTAAAGACTCTGTACTGGTTTGGACCTACTTTTTCTTCAAATAAACTGATCTCACCTTTTGGATTGGGACAATAAAAGGGAAAATCTGTGCTCTCCTCCCCTGCTTCAAAGGTAAGACTGCACCCTGCCACACACATGTTTAGGTAGGAACACACCCCATTTACTGATACCAAAATCCTTCAGGATCGCTTAAACAGATTAAAAGAGTTGTCTGAATAGAAACAGCAGTTAATTGAACCTGGTTCTTCAGGAGTTAATAGAGGTGAGATCTTGCTGACGTTTGGTGGATCTGAGCCAAGCAGTAAACTTACATAGACTCAGTAACTTCGGTCAGGTCAATTAGTGGGTCAGAGTAATTTACCGGAATAAATTATCAGGACCTCACCTATACTCTAAACAGTCCGCATCTGTAGCCTGGTATTGTCTCATTATACCGCACTCTCAATGAATGCAAAGTAAATATGTGGGGGAACAAAGTTCAGCTGATCCAACAGAGATTATAAAATATGACAAAACACTCGACAGCTGATGCAGCTGTTGCCACGTAATAATGAACGGACGTCGCTTTAATATGACCGCTCAGAGGAGAGGAGTTCTCATTTATTTAAACGTCTGCTGCTTCCCCTCCTCTCTCCTCGGCTCCCCTCCTCGGTCCTCCGCTCGCATCTCCTGTGGGCGGGACTAAGTCTCGAGGAGGGGAGTCGAAGAGGGGACATTTAAGAATTGAGAAGCCTCTATAGTGTCTTGAGCCTTGACAGTCCACAGTCTCCTCACTGTCCGAGTGACATAGATGATAGATGCTCAAGTTAACTATGTATGACATTTGTATCAAAATGGTATGTATGTGCATCACTATGTGTGCAGTATGTACTGTATAATGTACACATGTAGAGCTGTACATCACTATGTGTGCAGTATGTACTGTATAATGTACACATGTAGAGCTGTACATCACTATGTGTGCAGTATGTACTGTATAATGTACACATGTAGAGCTGTACATCACTATGTGTGCAGTATGTACTGTATAATGTACACATGTAGAGCTGTACATCACTATGTGTCCAGCGTGTACTGTATAATGTACACATGTAGAGCTGTACATCACTATGTGTGCAGTATGTACTGTATAATGTACACATGTAGAGTTGTACATCACTATGTGTGCAGCGTGTACTGTATAATGTACACATGTAGAGCTGTACATCACTATGTGTCCAGCGTGTACTGTATAATGTACACATGTAGAGTTGTACATCACTATGTGTGCAGCGTGTACTGTATAATGTACACATGTAGAGCTGTAGAAAAGACATGGTGTACAGACAGTACACACTCTGACTGTACAGTCACTACAGTGTGTACTACAGTGTGTACTGTACAGTAGGTGTGTAACAGTGTGTACTACAGTGTGTACTGTACAGGAGGTGTGTCACAGTGTAATGCGTATGGTCTACTCTACACGTTAGGCTCAGTCAGCTCGGGGACTGCTCGGTTACTCTAGTTTGGTAAATGAAAGACATGTTTGAAGTTTGTAGCAGTTCACTGTCGTTGCTGTGTCAGAAGTCATTTGTAGACTAAGCGTTTTTTTACATTTGTACTTTGTAGAGACATGTTCCACGAGCTGGAAGGGAGCGCAATAAACCTGACGAGTTTGGATTTGAGTTAATTATGAGTTCATTTTCAATTGATAATTAGCTCACAATAAGTTCACTTTAGTTACTCACACAACTTGACACAAGCCATGGGTTCAGGTCCGGACTCAAGTCCAGAGGTTCAGGTTCAGGTCCGGACCTGAACCTGAACCTCTGGACTTGAGTCCGGACCTGAACCGGAATGTGAGTCCAGGTACGCAGCACTACTGACCGGTGTTGACCAGAGTTACATTTGAACTATAGAGAGAGTTGCTGGAACTCTGTCCTCATGTAAACTTTTGAACACTTTCAAAAGTGTAGTTTTAACTCAAAACAGTGTGGACCAAGATAGACACTTTAAAAGTGTTGTATTTGACTCTATAAGAGTTAAATTAGCGCTGCTGATTTTGATAACACCTCTATCTCTGTCAGCTGACGCCAACAGGCAGGAACAGGGAGACACACCACTGAGAGCACAGCAGCCAAGGTTACAGGTGAGTGTGCTCAGTCAGGACGGAACTGATACACTGGGTCAAAGTTATGGGCTTTGGAAAAACAGCTATCAAAGAAGGGGATGGTCTGTTAAGCAACGTGTGTTTCCAGTGTTAGGTCATTATTGAAGAGTTGTTGGTTCCCCTCCCTCTCTCTTCACTGACGTGTGAAGACACATATTTAAACTGCTCTTCATATTATATTATACTCTATAGAATCCCTTGAGACGGCAGAGGACTCTGAATATGGAGAAGCACGCAGCCTCAGGTGAGATTAAACATCATGTGAAGTTACTTCTCATTTAATTGCATACAGGAGTTTTCCATATTATAAAATATAATTATATATTATATATATAATTAAAAACGAAACTTAATATAATCAAATATAATTCAGGATAATCCGACGTGTAGAATGCGTTATATTTCACGTTTCCCTTTGATCGACATACCTTTAACCACTTTCTCAAGTTTAGACACATCCTAAAAATTACAATGACCAAGTATTCTATGCCATGTCTGGATGTCATGACAACATCATCAGTATTTGCATCCTCTACTGTGCTAAGGTAATATAGCCTACCATACACATCCATTTTAAACTTAGTACCATTTTGATGAATCAGCCACTCATCACCGTCCTTGAAGCGGACCTCAGCTCCGCTGGCTGTCGCTGCTTTCACGGAGAAAATGTCCTGTGGAAAAGATGGGATGTAAAGCGCTCGTTTGAGCCTCGTTTTCACTTGCCGTCCCTCGCTGTCGAGCAGAACAACTTCGGCTTCTCCTCTCATCTTCGCCATCCGGGTCGTTTTCGTTCCATCTGCCAGCTCTATCACATGGTCCTCGGGTCTAAACCTCTTATCGATTGTCTTAAACTTTGCCGGGTCATTAATCATGTGTGTTGTGGCACCACAGTCGACCATAAGACCTCTCCTATTTCCTACTTGATTCTGACAGTCACTTATTTTGAAAAGAATGATGCACCGGTATCATCCTCCGTGTCTCCATCGGCCTTCTTCACCTGATCACGGCCCAGCCCTCTGCCTCGGCCTCGCCCCCTTCCTCAGTGTGGCGTGTCCCACCGTCGCTTCTCTCGCCTCGCTAGGATCTCGTTAGGGCATGTCCTCGCCATATGCCCGTCTTTCCGCATGTGTAGCATTCAGTGTCGGCTAAGTCCATCTTCTTCCCTCTTCCACGTCCTCTTGTCCTCGCCCCGCTAGTCCTCATAATGCCGTCCTCGTCCACATTCATGTCACTCGTCCTATATTTGTCAGTGCTCTCATAGCTCCACAGTTTAGCTTTGAACTCACCGAACGTTAGACGGTCGTTGGTTTGAGTGACGTGCACGACGAACGGGTTGAAAGAGTCCGGTAGCCCCTTCTCTACCATGGCAATCTGCAACCCGTCACTGATATTTTCTTCGGCCCTTCTCAAAGACGTGAATATCGTCTCCGCTCGAATAATATAATCAGTAACAGTCTCGTTGCTTGCTTTGTGGAGAGAAGAGAGTTCACAGTACAGGCTCACGACTTGTGGTTTGTCCTTTCCCGCGTAGTGCTCTCGGAGTATTGCCAACGCTTTTCTTCCATCTCGTTTCGCGTCTCTCATTATGAGTGATAAACTCTTATTATCTAGACACTGCACTAATTCAGCATATGCCTCTGCATTCTTTGTTGCATCTTCTTCAAGTGCTCGTTCGTTGTTGTAGTCTATCGCTGGCTCTTCCAGGATAACTTCACTGAGGCCGCGCAGTTCCATGTGCGCCAAAAACCTCGTCTCCCATAACTCAAAGTTTTTCTCGTCACCGTCGAATAACAACTTAAACCACCTTTGGCCTTCTTGACTGGGCCCAGAGCCTGTTGCGTGAGACATTATATTCAGCAGAAGTCTCCACGTTTGCAGTCAACCAAAGTAGCTTGTAAGTATGCTAACGGACAGAAGAAACACACGACCACATCGCTCAGAGTTTGGCCTGGAGTACGGGCCGTTTATTGTAACTGCGCATGCTCATTAGCATCACCACGTTTCAGGCACATTCTGATGATGTCATACACATGAACTGAAACACGACTTTGTTATTATACAAATATGCTCAACATAACATAAATGTAATTTTAAGTTGGAAGAAAGTATAGTGGACCACATATGCAGTGAATGTAAATATCACAATATTCATGTTGTCCAACATTAGTCTCTCCAGGTTATTTCTTCACGCTGAGGTGTGACGGAGCTCTAAGAGGCGCCTCGTCTCCTCCGTCACCACGGGGAAAATCTTGGCTCTTTCAAAGCCGTTGAAGTCGGTGCTCAGAGAGACAGTGTACGCCCCCATGTGGTGGACGAGCAGCCAGTCGCCCACCTGCAGCTCAGGAATCATGGCGCTGTCCGACACTTTATCCAAGCTGTCGCAGGTCGGACCCCAGACCACCGAGCGGTACCTCACCTCGCCGAGCCCCACGGCCTACAGACAAGGATTTAAATATGAAATACAGACCAGAATTTACACCTTTACCTTTCAGTGTAGAGGAGAGCAGCGCTACAGTACGTCGTACTTCAAATGCGATATAAATAAATACACGAGAAAATAAATATCAATAAAATGTATTTAATTAAGTGTATTCCCTCTCCAAGCCTGAGTACAAGTACCTCAACATTGTATTTGAGTAATGTACTTCTGTAAATGTACTTTGTGTCTGTCCACCGCTGAGTATTAACCATGATCTATAAAAAGAGAGATCTTTAGAGAGTGGAGCTAATGGTCGTGTCTATGAGGGTGTTCACCCTGTGAGGAAGCAGCTGGATGGGGGGGTGAGCCGGGTCGTTGACGATGCAGCTCAGGGATCCATACACTCCATCGTTGATGTAATACATCATCTGTCCACCAGGGCCGCTCTCCTCACAGTCTGGAACACATCCAAAGAGGACTCACAATATGCAAACAGATGTTTAAATAACAGGAAAAGTAAATGATGCTTTGGTCCTCTGTCCCCTCGAAGTGTGCATTTCACCTGGAGACGAATTCAATACTAGTTAGCAATTTATCTGACAAGCTAGCGCTGCTTTTCCTCATAAAGTGAGATTACTCTTTTTGGCGATGACGTTCACTGCCAGGGTGAAGGCCGACTCCACGTAGAACCGGCCCGGTTCTGCAATGATCTGGACCCCACAGTCGGGCGGGAAGAATTTATCCAGCGCCGCATTTATAACGTCTGAAAACTGGTGGGGGGGGGGAAAGCACATTTTCAGAGGGATCACACCACACTAATAATAATAATAGATTTATTTTGTTAGCGCTTTTACAGGTGCTCAAAGACGCTTTACGGATATAGTGAAAAGAAAAGAACAACAAATAAATATATATAGTTAAAGTAAAATAATAGGTCAGGGCAGTCTCTGATGGGAACTGGGAAACTGTGTAGATATTAAAGAGATAACACAACCCATATATTCCTGAAGGACCTGTAATGCCCCCCCCCCCCCTCTTACTGGGAAGTCATTACTTTGTCACTGGAACGCTGCCTTGAAGAACTTCTGAATATTTCTGACTCAGTTTACCTCTTCAAATTTGACCTGACATTTGTCTCTGCCGGAGAAATCCACCGCCGATATCCAGGAGACTCATCTGAACGCCCAACACACTCTGAAACACACACACACACACACACACACACACACACACACACACACACACACACACACACACACACACACACACACACACACACACACACACACACACACACACACACACACACACACACACACACACACACACACACACACACACACACACACACACACACACACAGTCACACACACACACACACACACACACACACACACACACACACACACACACACACACACACACACACACACACACACACACACACACACACACACACACACACACACACACACACACACACACACACACACAGTCACACCAACACACTCTGAAATACATCAACACACTCTGAAAAAGACTCACGGCGATGTCGAACACTTGTCGTGCGTCGGCGATGGCTCTCTGAAAGGCCTGACTCGCGGTGCAGCCGCTGCCCACGTGGAAGCTGACGCCAATCACTGTGAGGTCCAGATCTACAGCGAGGCCCAGCAGCTTCTCCACCAATCCCAGACCAGCACCAAACTTAGAGCTGAGTCTCAGCAGCGAATCGGAGTCATCCACCGCGATCCGGAGCACCAATCTACAGGGGGTCGACCAATCAGGGATCAACCAATCACTGTTCAACCAATCACTGTTCAACCAATCACTGTTCAACCAATCACTGTTCAACCAATCACTGTTCAACCAATCACTGTTCAACCAATCACTGTTCAATAGGGGTGTAACGGTTCACAGAATTCACGGTTCGGTATGTACCTCGTCTTGGGGGTCACGGTTCGGCACGGGTTCGGTTCAACAAGAAAAAGCAAAAAAAAGTCCCAAATGCATAATTCCAGGTTTGTTTTTTATTTATTTAGAACAGCAGTGCAAGTTTCAGTTTAACAATAAGGAACTCGAACATTTTGAATAATTAACTTTATCATACAGTGAAAGGTAAGTTTGAGAAACCGGCTCGAGTTACACTTGTTGTTGTATTACATGGAGTGCTCTTAACATCCCGATAGCAATGAATATCTGAAGTGCTTTGACGAAAAATCCATAAAAAAATGTCATCTGTGGCGCTGTAAAAATCCAATCAAATCAAGTTTTATTTATATAGCACATTTATAAACGATTTTTGGTGGAGCCAAAGTGCTGGACATAAAATAAAAATAGCCTACAGTAGAGACACTTTACAGCAAATACAACAGCACAGACCCTCTGTCCTCAGACCCTCTGTCCTCAGACCCTCTGTCCTTAGACCCTCTGTCCTCAGACCCTCTGTCCTCAGACCCTCTGTCCTTAGACCCTCTGTCCTCAGACCCTCTGTCCTTAGACCCTCTGTCCTCAGACCCTCTGTCCTCAGACCCTCTGTCCTCAGACCCTCTGTCCTTAGACCCTCTGTCCTCAGACCCTCTGTCCTCAGACCCTCTGTCATTAGACCCTCTGTCCTCAGACCCTCTGTCCTCAGACCCTCTGTCCTTAGACCCTCTGTCCTCAGACCCTCTGTCCTCAGACCCTCTGTCCTTAGACCCTCTGTCCTCAGACCCTCTGTCCTTAGACCCTCTGTCCTCAGACCCTCTGTCCTTAGACCCTCTGTCCTTAGACCCTCTGTCCTCAGACCCTCTGTCCTTAGACCCTCTGTCCTTAGACCCTCTGTCCTCAGACCCTCTGTCCTCAGACCCTCTGTCCTTAGACCCTCTGTCCTCAGACCCTCTGTCCTCAGACCCTCTGTCCTTAGACCCTCTGTCCTGAGACCCTCACATCGTACAAGGAAACACTTCCAGAGAAAACCCACAGTTTAAAGGGAACATGGGAGAAACCTCAGGGAGAGCAGCAGAGGAGGGATCCTCTCCAGGACGGACAGACTGCGATAGATGCCGTGTGTAAATCCAAGAGATAATACATTTACAGCATAGAGACCGAATGTTAGGAAATGCATGTGTCTGTAATGAGAAGATGAATCCACGAGGATGTCAGCTACAGTCCTGTGGAAGCCATCAGGGAAGCAGCATGACGAGACCCAAGGCAGGACCGCAGAGACAGGTTTAGCCACGACCCGAAGTCCACCACTTAATCCAGAACTCAGGATAGAGGATCCAAGACACAGGACTACAGCAAGAGGATCAGCCTCGACTCCGGATCCCGGCGAAGATATAGATACAAAACAAGAAGAAAGATTTGGCTGGCACGACCAATCATCTGAGCCGGCTAAAGTAACTGGATGGTCTACCTGCCTGTCAGCCTTCCATCTGGGCACAAACTTATCTCGTGCCTCATTGGTCATGTGCGCGTTCGTGTGTGTTGGGGGAGGGGCTCTGTGAGGAAGTGGCAGATTTGTTTCCGGCTGTGTATTTTCTAATTCTAGCCACTCGAGCTGCTGTCTCCAACATGACATACCCCACCTTTGAAAACAAACCACAAACAGTAGCACACACACACACACACACACACACACACACACACACACACACACACACACACACACACACACTCAGATGGCCATATTATCTATAAAGGCTGATGTCAAACAAAAAGGTTCAATAAGCTGTAAAACTAAAAAGAATAATAATAATAATAACTGTATTTGAATAGCACCTTTCATACAGGGGATTGCAGTTCTTTACATCAGTAAGAATTAAGACATACAATCAGTGTAAAACAAGCAGCGAGAGCAAAGCATAAAGTGGCTTCCCTAATATTGTTGGGTAACGTGTTCCACAGTTGTGGGGCGTAGTTTACCAAGGCTGCATCACCGATCTTCTTAGGACTCTTTCTGGTGACCTCTAACAGACCTGCATCTGATGATCGCAGTGTTCTGGCGGGTGTGTAGTTCATTAGAGAGTCAGCCATGTAGCTGGGTCCTTGTCCACTTAGAGCTTTGTATGTGAGGAGAAGCACCTTCAAATCAATTCTAAAAGTTACAGGAAGCCAGTGTAGAGTAGCTAAGACAGGAATGTCTTGAAAATATTACAAAATAAATAATAAGATAGTGTTTCAATCACTTTAAAATCACAATCAATAAAAGCCAGGGTCCTCTCCTGTTGCATAAGGGCGCAGCATAGCCGTTGAAAAACATATGCCAAAAGCTTCCGTTATTTCTGTTGGTCTCTCGGCTCTCGTGTCTATTGGCTTCTTAAAACCAGCGGGGATCAGCTGCTGAACTGCTGTTGTCTTTTGTCGGGCTCCGAGGATTGCCAAATCTGGGTGATGCCTTCTGATATGATTTAGCATGTTTGGCGTGTGTTACCATTAGCATACCGCACCGCTGTCGAACAACGCCGACACACCATCCTCCCGATCCACCATCCTCCCGATCCACCACTCGCACTCCATCGTTATTGTAGTCCACAAGGAACCCGAAATGTTCCCACACAACTGATTTAAAAGAAGGTGGTGGGTTCTAGCTCCTGTGTGTTATCTGAAATCGCCATACTAACTTTTCTTCTACTTGTATTTTGTTTGTTTTGTTGTGTTTTCTTCTTCTTCTTCTTCATTTTTTTACCACTTGTAAAAAAAAGGCGTATTCGTCGTGTGACTGCATGCACCGAACCTTGACGTCCGAACTGTTCAACCAATCACTGTCCAACCGATATATACAGTACAAGAACACTAAATTATGTTTGTTAAAAGACGATTATTTTAGTTTTCCCTACATTGAAACACTCAAGTAAAGTACCTCAAAATTGCACTGAAGTACAGTAAAGGAATACATGTACTCAGTTACTGTACCCCTCTGCTAATGCGAGTGCTAACAGAGACAGGTGGGCTCACCTGGCCTTGGGGTGACAGAGAGAGATCTTTCTGAGCTCTTCCTCGCTGTCAAAGGTCATCGTTTGGACTCGGTGAGCGGCGGCGAATCTGATGTGAGACATGGGTTTGGTTGTGTGAGCGAAGATGATGTTATCAGGAGAAACGCCGAGGTTCAGCACCATCTGGATCTCAGCCTGCAGGGGGAGGGAACCAGTTCAAACTGGATCAGGGTGTTAGAGAGCAGGGACCTGACTGTAAGATCTGCTCTGTTGGTACAGATGACACTGACCTGCACCCGCAGACATACCGGTAAATATGCTGAACAATCCCAACGCAGTACACATGTTCACTCAACCAGCGCTTTACATTATATGTTTAAGACTTTCATACTATAATGTCAACAGATTTCACACTGTGTCAGGTTGGATGAAACCAATATTACGTTTAAATACAAAACATTAGGTTGAACTCAATACTTTAGCTTGCAACTGAGCTAATAGTCAGTACGTCAGTACGATCATTTATCAGTGAGGGGGTCCTGAACCCTCTTCCCTATACGTTCCCTCTCTAGTCTGTATGCTGCTGAGTCAGGATGAATGCAAAGTCATTTCTAGATCTTCACAAGTTGTTCGTCCATCTTCTTGAGTTTTCATGCAAAGGTCCCTGATCTAAAGTGCTGATGGTCTGGGGTACCTTGCTCAGGTTTATCGTAATGTTTTGTGAAAAGAGAGTTCAATAATAGTGAAATTAGTTTGTATGCAATGGTTTAGTGATGGGAGTTACGGCTCTTTGAAGGGAGCCGGTTCTTATGGCTCCGTTCCTTTCCCGAGAGCCGTTCAAAAGAGACGGGTTTTTTTAAGTGGCGGTGGATATTATTTGATGGCTTTACAAATGTTGCACTCCACTTTATCGTTGCCTATGTTTTTGTTGAAGTGCATCCAAATGCTGCTGCGTTTTCGCTTTTGGCAAATATTTTCACCCGAAAATCACGTGGTCTACCTGTACCACTTGTTATGACTTCACTCTCTTCCGTTAAGACCCGCCCCTACTCTGCCTCTGATTGGTTAACCCTAACCCACAACATCTCCCTCCTCGTGCCCAAACCTAACCAATCAAAGGCACTCCTGCCTGAACCTAACCAATCAGAGTAGGGGCGGGTCTTCACGGAATGCACTTGGGAGGGAAAACAAATCAAGTTTTTTCATTGTTCACTTAAAGGCGAGTGGATTTATGGCAGGCAGTGAACCAATGATAAAAAGAATGGCTCTCACCAAGTACGACTCGGTTCCCTTCGTTCGTACCAAAGCGCCGTTTAAAAGAATCGAATCGTTCGTGAACGTAACATCACTACAATGGTTTAACTGGTCCCCGGTCTAAAGTACTGACGGTCTGTGGTACCTTGCTGGCGCAGTCAAACCCGGTGCTCAGCGCTGTCAGGACCCTCAGCACGGCGGGGGTGTTGTTGCACTTCACGGCGTAGAAAGGCTTCACTCGAGGGAGGAGAGTCAGCCACTGCTGGTGATGGTCAATCACAGACTGGAGGTCCGCCACCAAGAACGGCTCCTCGCTGTCCTGGAGGGAATATTCAGATGCTTTCATGAGGAAAAGTACTAATACTGCACTGAACAACACTGAAATACTGAAACCGGTTTTTCACTCTGACCCTGTTGCCGCTATAAACGCCTGAATTCCCCCACGGGGATAAAGAAAGTTCCATCTTATCTTACTTGATTAAATGTACTGAGTTTCCACCACTGGTGGATGAAGCAGTGTTGAGACCCTTGACGACTCCTCGACACTCACCTCTGATTGGAGCGTTTTGATTTGATCGTCTATGAAGTCGTTGATGGACCGTCCGTCGTCCAGAACGTGAACGTCACCAGAGGAGAAATCCTGCAGGGATGATCCGTTCATAGCTGCTGGTGAGGAATAACATGGATTCGTCAACAAAGGGTTAAATACATCTGACAGGTTCTGAGGATAATGAGAACGCTTTGGGAAATAAGACAGTAGACGAAGCAACAAGATGTAGAAGTAGAAGAAATCCATTTACATAAAACAGCTGATTCTTAAATGCACTGTTCTGCCCGACACAAGTTTGTGAAGTTTTACCGCGGCAGCAAAGTCGTTCTCTGATATATATATATATATATATACACATATATACACAATGACTCCAAGCGGTTCTTTGTGTATGTGCACAACCGCATACGCAGGTCGTCTTCTCCTCAACCGATCTGGCCACCAGGTCTGTGCCCGCGTCACGGCTTCAACAGGACAATAAGAACTGCAACGTGTTAATTCTCACTGAGACTTGGCGCAACTCCTCTATCCCGGACTCCGCCATTGTTCCAGAAGGCTTCACTATATCTCACCAGGATCGGACTGCTAATTCAGAGAGAAGCAAGCGAGGTGGTGTGTCCATCATGACAAACAATAACTGGTGCACAGATGTGGAGATTATTTCTTCAGACTTTTCCCCTCATTTAGAGCACCTCATGATCACATGCCGGGCTTTTCATCTGCCGGGAGAGTTTACATGCGTGGTGATTATTGACAGGAAGAAGAAGGTGGCAGAAGAAAGTCCTGCCGAGATACTTTCAACACATCAGCTGCCCGACGCGCGGCGGAAATACACTGGACCATGTTTATTCCCCTTTCCGTCATATAAGGTTCTACCTCGCCCTCCCTTCGGCAAATCAGAGCACATCTCTCTGCTGCTGCCTGCTTACAAGCAGAAACTGACACGGGACAGACCGGTGACACGGACTGTACAACGCTGGAGTGAGGAGTCAGACTTGGCTCTGCAGCACTGCTTTGAATCTACGGAGTGGAGTGTGTTTGAGGATAACAATATCAACACCAGTGTTGGGACTAACGCGTTACAAAGTAACGCGTTACTGTAACGCTGTTATTGTTGGCAGTAACTAGTACTCTAACGCATTACTTTTTAAATTCAGTAACTCAGTTACCGTTACTACATGGTGCGTTACTGCGTTCGTTTTTTTATATAGTCAACAGCAGATCTCTCTCTCCCGTCAGATCAGACACGCGTTTATGTCCTTATCGATCAGATGCAGCTAGTTCTAGCTAATGATAGACTTCCTGCTTATTAACAGACACCTAAACAATAAGCGTCGCTATGCAACCGGGTGAGGCCGCAAAGTATAGCGCAGCATTATGCATTTGTTTACATGCCCACCGGAACCCCGAGGCATTACCAACAGATCAACGCACAATCAAACCATCCAGGACATCTCTTTCTCCACGTGTTAGACATTAGAATGGACTCTTCTAGTTTGTCTGTCACTCTTCTAGTCTGTCTCTCACTCTTCTAGTCTGTCTCTCACTCTTGTAGTCTGTCTGTCACTCTTCTAGTCTGTCTCTCACTCTTCTAGTATGTCTCTCACTCTTGTAGTCTGTCTCTCACTCTTCTAGTCTGTCTCACACTCTTGTAGTCTGTCTCTCACTCTTCTAGTCTGTCTCACACTCTACGAGTCTGTCTGTCACTCTACGAGTCTGTCTGTCACTCTTCTAGTCTGTCTCTCACTCTTCTAGTCTGTCTCACACTCTTCTAGTCTGTCTCTCACTCTACGAGTCTGTCTCTCACTCTTCTAGTCTGTCTCACACTCTTCTTGTCTGTCTCTCACTCTACGAGTCTGTCTCTCACTCTTCTAGTCTGTCTCTCACTCTACGAGTCTGTCTCTCACTCTTCTAGTCTGTCTCACACTCTTCTAGTCTGTCTCACTCTTCTAGTCTGTCTCACACTCTTCTAGTCTGTCTCACACTCTTCTAGTCTGTCTCTCACTCTACGAGTCTGTCTCTCACTCTTCTAGTATGTCTCACACTCTTCTAGTCTGTCTCTCTCACTCTACGAGTTTGTCTCTCACTCTTCTAGTCTGTCTCTCATTCTTCTAGTCTGTCTCTCACTCTTCTAGTCTGTCTCACACTCTTCTAGTCTGGCTCTCACTCTACGAGTATGTCTCTCACTCTTCTAGTCTGTCTCACACTCTTCTAGTCTGTATCTCTCACTCTACGGGTCTGTCTCTCACTCTTCTAGTCTGTCTCTCACTCTTCTAGTCTGTCTCAAACTCTTCTAGTCTGTCTCTCTCACTCTACGAGTTTGTATCTCACTCTTGTAGTCTGTCTGTCAGTCTTCTAGTCTGTCTCTCACTCTTCTAGTCTGTCTCACACTCTTCTAGTCTGTCTCTCTCACTCTACGAGTCTGTCTCTCACTCTTCTAGTCCGTCTCTCACTCTTCTAGTCTGTCTCTCACTCTTCTAGTCTGTCTCACACTCTTCTAGTCCGTCTCTCACTCTTCTAGTCTGTCTCTCACTCTTCTAGTCTGTCTCTCACTCTTCTAGTCCGTCTCTCACTCTTCTAGTCTGTCTCACACTCTTCTAGTCTGTCTCTCACTCTTCTAGTCTGTCTCACACTCTTCTAGTCTGTCTCTCACTCTTCTAGTCTGTCTCATACTCTTCTAGTCCGTCTTTCACTCTTCTAGTCTGTCTCTCACTCTTCTAGTCTGTCTCTCACTCTACGAGTCTGTCTCTCACTCTTCTAGTCTGTCTCACACTCTTCTAGTCTGTCTCTCTCACTCTTCTAGTCTGTCTCTCACTCTACGAGTCTGTCTCTCACTCTTCTAGTCTGTCTCACACTCTTCTAGTCTCTCTCTCTCACTCTACGAGTTTGTCTCTCACTCTTCTAGTCTGTCTCTCATTCTTCTAGTCTGTCTCACACTCTTCTAGTCTGTCTCTCACTCTACGAGTCTGTCTCTCACTCTTCTAGTCTGTCTCACACTCTTCTAGTCTGTCTCTCTCACTCTACGAGTTTGTCTCTCACTCTTCTAGTCTGTCTCTCATTCTTCTAGTCTGTCTCTCACTCTACGAGTCTGTCTCTCACTCTTCTAGTCTGTCTCTCACTCTTCTAGTCTGTCTCACACTCTTCTAGTCTGTCTCTCACTCTACTAGTCTGTCTCTCACTCTTCTAGTCTGTCTCTCACTCTTCTAGTCTGTCTCTCACTCTTCTAGTCTGTCTCTCACTCTTCTAGTCTGTCTCTCACTCACAAAGGGAAATCATTTTGAGCGGAGAGATTTAGATTTGCCGACTAACGGGAACTCTGCCGTCTCCATGTTGTTGCTTGGCGGACGCGCTCGGCTCCTCTCGGCTGCTGCTCGCTCGGCTTCCGGGTGAGGAGGCATTCGCTCACCAACTTACAGCAGACAACATTACAAACATTTGAACAGGGGCCGTAATAGTGTAAATAATGTTTGTTTGGGCAGTTACAACTGAATGTAATGTGTTCTACTTGTTTCCATCTGGGAAGCCACCTGCCTTCATCAGATGGAAAACGTCTTGACTAGTGTTGGGACTAACGCGTTACTGTAACGCCGTTATTTTTGGCAGTAACTAGTATTCTAACGCATTACTTTTTAAATTCAGTAACTCAGTTACAGTTACTACATGGTGCGTTACTCCGTTAGTTTTTGTATATAGTCATCAGCCAGGTGAACAGAGATGAGAACAGTACTTAAGTACAGTACTTGAGTAAATGTACTTAAATACTTCCTGTGTCACATGCGGAGACGCGCTGTGGGCGTGTTTGTGTTGTTTACTAACAGGACTGTCATGGCGGCGGCGGAGCTCAAGTCTAGTTTCTCCACCTGGAGATATTCTCACTATTTCACTTTTGTCGAGCACAAAGAAAAGAACGTTTTAGTTAAATGTAAGCTGTGTCCTGGCGGGTCAAAGAGCCTATCTACTGCCCAAACCAGTCATTCAAATCTCTTAAAAAATCTGCAGAAACAACATGCTGGGACGAAGCTAGTAGCTAAGACCACAGAGACTCAGCCGACGCCACTCCACCTCCACCTGCACCTAAGCAACAGCGGCTGGATTTTAACCAAGGGACTGCTAGCCAGGGAGAAGTCGATAAAGCCATTGCACGGTATGTTATAGAACACATGCAGGCTATTGCTACAGTGGAGTCACTCGCTTTCAGGGAGCTAGTTAGCATGATAGCATGTCCGGGCGGCACACGGCATATGAAACGGAAAACTTTTTCCAACTACCTGGAGAAAGAATATACAAAAATGTAAAGCCAGCTAATATCGATGCTATCCAGATTGCATATAATGCAAGTTGATCAACAGATTTTATTATTCTCCAATGCAATAACAGTACTGAAATGAATGCTATACGGCATTCATATAATTTTTTAAGTAACTAAAACGTTACTTTTCACAGTAACGCATTACTTTTTGGTGTAAGTAATCAGTAAAGTAACTGAGTTACTTTTGAAATGAAGTAACTAGTAATGGTAACTAGTTACTGGTTTTCAGTAACTAGCACAACACTGATCAACACACACACGGACATCTGCTAAATTAGGAAATGCATCAATGACGTGGTACCGAAGGTTTCTGTACGAACCTTCCCGAATCAAAAGCCCTGGATAAACGGTGAGGTGCACTATCGTGCACAGAGGTGGAGATTCAGATGAGTTCAGGAAATCTAGATATGAACTCCGGAGAGCAATCAGCAGCAAAGAGACAATACAAAGAGAAAGTGGAATCTGACTTCAAAGGCTGTAACACCCGGAACATGTGGGCGGGACTAAGAACAATGACACTACAAAGGAGCAGCGGGGGGGGCTGCGGGAGTGTCTGCGTGCGCATCTCTCCCAGATGAGCTGAACTGTGTTTTTGCACGCCTTGAGAGCTGCCAGGCCGGGGGTGCACAGAAGGACCAGGAGCCCTGCCCTTTTGCTTTGAACAGGGCAGATGTGTGTAAATCCTTTAAAAGGGTTAACCCACACGAGGCTCCAGGACCTGATGGCATCCCTGGCCGTGTTCTCAGGGTGTGTGCAGTTCAGCTGGAAGAGGTGTTCACAGACACCTTCAACAGGTCCCTGCTGCAGTCTGTAGTCCCCATGTTTCAAACACTCCACCATCGTTCCTGTCCCCAAAATGACAATATTCACCAGCCTCAAAGACTACCGCCCAGTAGCACTCACCTCCTTCATCATGAAGTGCTTTGAGCGGTTAGTCAAAACACTCATCACCTCCTCCCTCCCTGACTCTCTGGACCCCCTGCAGTTTGCCTACAGAGCAAACAGGTCCACAGACGACGCCATAGCCCTCACCGTTCACACTGCCCTCTCACACCTGGACCAGAGGAACACATGTCACAATGCTGTTCATTGATTACAGCTCAGCCTTCAATACTATTGTGCCCTCCAAGCTGGTCATCAAGCTCAGAGACCTCGGGCTCAACAGCGCCCTCTGTGACTGGATCCTGAACTTCCTGACGGGCAGACCCCAGGCAGTGCGGGTGGGAAACATCACATCCTCCACCCTGATCCTCAACACTGGAGCCCCTCAAGGCTGCGTGCTCAGCCCTCTCCTTTACTCCCTGTTCACTCACGACTGCGTGGACACACACAGCTCCAACACCATCGTGAAGTTTGCTGACGACACGACCGTCATCGGCCTGATCACAGACGGCGGCGAGACGGCGTTCAGAGGAGGTCGAAAACTGACATCTTGGTGCCAGGATAACAACCTCCATCTCAACGTCAGCAAAACCAAAGAGCTGATTGTGGATTACAGAAAGCAGCAGGGAGAGGGACACGCCCCCATCGCCATCAATGGGACTACGTGGAGAGAGTCAGCAGCTTCAGGTTCCTCGGTGTCCACATCACCGAGGACCTGACATGGACTCATCACCGAGGACCTGACATGGACTCATCACCGAAGACCTGACATGGACTCATCACCGAAGACCTGACATGGACTCATCACCGAGGACCTGACATGGAGTCATCACCGAGGACCTGACATGGACTCATCACAGAGGACCTGACATGGACTCATCACAGAGGACCTGACATGGACTCATCACTGAGGACCTGACATGGACTCATTACCGAGGACCTGACATGGACTCATTACCGAGGACCTGACATGGACTCATTACCGAGGACCTGACATGGACTCATCACCGAGGACCTGACATGGACTCATCACCGAGGACCTGACATGGACTCATCACTGAGGACCTGACATGGACTCATCACCGAGGACCTGACATGGACTCATCACTGAGGACCTGACATGGACTCATCTCTGAGGACCTGACATGGACTCATCACCGAGGACCTGACATGGACTCATCACCGAGGACCTGACATGGACTCATCACTGAGGACCTGACATGGACTCATCACCGAGGACCTGACATGGACTCATCACTGAGGACCTGACATGGACTCATCACTGAGGACCTGACATGGAGTCATCATCCTGACCTTCTACAGGTGCTCCATCGAGAGCGTCCTGACCTTCAGGTGCTCCATCGAGAGCGTCCTGACCTTCAGGTGCTCCATAGAGAGGGTCCTGACCTTCTACAGGTGCTCCATAGAGAGGGTCCTGACCTTCAGGTGCTCCATAGAGAGGGTCCTGACTCGCTGCATCACGGCCTGGTACGGCAGCTGCACCGCCCTCAATCGTAAGGCTTTACAGAGGGTGGTGAAAGCCGCACAGCACAACACCAGGACGGAGCTGCCATGGAGGACCTCTACTCCCAGCGGCTCAGGAAGAAAGCCCTCAGGATTATAAAAGACCCCCATCACCCCAGCCACAAACTGTTCTGTCTGCTGCCGTCTGGCAGGCGGTCCCGCAGCATCCGGACTAAAACCACCAGACAGTTTCATCCCACAGGCCATAAGACTGTTAAACAGCTGAACTTTGAAACGACTTCCATAGCATTCATCTGGCTGCAGTTTAGAAATGATCTACCTAATATATCATATTCCAATCACTTGTATAGACTCTTATTGCACTATTTCACTATTTTCTTTTTGTATTGAGTTGCACTATTTGTTCAGTTTTTCAGTTGTATTGTGTTGCACTGTTGGAGGAGCCTGTGACCTCAGATTTTCATCAGGTAATGCCAGACTGGTTCTGCTCACCTTCAGTCAATAGTTGAATGTTTAATGAAGGTTTCACGTGGTTCAGTGTTGTCATAGGACTTTATCTACACATTATAAGTTAGACAGGAACCAGGTAGCATCTGTGTCTGTAATGCATCATTAATGTCAGGTGACTGAAAGCAGGTCATTAAAGGATCTGCTCGTTCCCTGGCTGTTTAATCAGTTTCTTCCCTCTTCCCTCACAGCAGTACACAGGGAGGGGGGCTCCCGACTTAGTGATAATGGACTGAGGCCCCAAAAAGGTGGTTGTGCCATTGTCGAGAATAATATGTTGCAAGTCCTGCACACTAGAGGCCATGACCTTTTTACACAAACACGGGAAGGTGTGTCTTATGCCATAGCCATAGAATATGTCCGGTCATGTCCAGTCCTGTACATCAGAGGCCATGCCCAGTTTCCACAAATATGGGTTTGGAGGAGGTGTCTTTAGGTTTGTATGTCCTGTTGTTGAGCATAAAGACATGGGCTTTTTGGAGAGAGCGAGAGAGGGGGGGGAGTTCCCCTGGTATGCTCTCTCTCAGAAAGCTCTGTCCCTCAGAGCTGGGTTAATAGCTCTCGCTAAGGTTCTCTCAGACTTGGTAAATATCTCTCAAATGTCTTTGTTGAATTCTGAGTGAATTTCTGGGTTGAATGAGTGGAATGATTTGATGTGTTTGTGAAGGCCCGCCACCCGTGAGGAACCTTCCTCTGCATTCATGCGGATAGGTGTGGGGTTTTGAATGTTATTCCCGACACCTGTCGGAATAAAGGTGTGGAATTGATGTGAATTGATTTGGTGAATGAAAGTTTTAATGTGCTTTTTATTATCACCGCTCTTTTATGAGGAGATGCCTCTAAATACTGTCGGATGATTTTAAATGTCACAGCTGAATTGGGCAGTTGAAGTTACAAATGTTGGTAATAAATGTAAAACTGTGAATTAAAGTTTCATATTAGAACATGATCACAGAATAATATGTTTAGTATGATTATAATGTTGTAAAGAGAGAAGGTAAAAACCCTGTATTAGTTTGGACCTATTTTTCTTCAAATAAACTGATCCCACCTTTTGGACTGGGAAAACAACAAGACACCTGCGCTCTGCTCTCCTGCTTCAAAGGTAAGACTGCACCCTGCCACACTCACACTTAGGTAGGAACACACCTCATCACTGATATCAAAATCCTTCAGGATCGCTTCAACAGATTTAAGAGAGTCGTTTCTGTGTTAGCTACACTGACTAGCAGTGTGTTGTAGTATTCTGTGGTTAGCATTTGTGTGTATATTACATTATATTACATCACATTGCATTTAGCTGACGCTTTTATCCAGAGCGACTCACAATAAGTGCGTTCGACCAACAAAATACAAACTTGAAGAAAACAGAATCATAAAGTACATCAGGTTTCATAGGCAAGGCAAGGCAAGGCAAGTTTATTTATATAGCACTTTTCGACGCAGGGTAATTCAAAGTGCTTTACAAAAAAAAAAAAAAAAATGAAAGACATTAAGCATTAAAAAAGAAAAGCTAATAAAATAAACATTAAGGAAAAATACATGGATAAAAGTTACAGTGCAGTCTAAAATATGAATAGTTCAATTAAACATTACAAGAAAAAGTACATGGATAAAAGTTACAGTGCAGTTTAAGATATGAATAGTTCAATTAAAAGCAGCGACAAAAAGAAAAGTCTTCAGCCTGGATTTAAAAGTAGTCAGAGTTGCAGCGGACCTGCAGGTTTCTGGGAGTTTGTTCCAGATATTTGGAGCATAATAACTGAACGCTGCTTCTCCATGTTTAGTTCTGACTCTGGGGACAGAAAGCTGACCAGTCCCTGAAGACCTGAGAGATCTGGATGGTTCATAGTTTAGCAGGAGGTCAGTAATGTATTTTGGGCCTAAACCATTCAGTGCTTTATAAACCAGCAGCAGTATTTTGAAATCTATTCTTTGACACACAGGAAGCCAGTGTGAAGACTTCAGAACAGGAGTGATGTGATCCACTTTCTTAGTGTTAGTGAGGACTCGAGCAGTGGCGTTCTGAATCAGCTGCAGCTTTCTAATAGATTTTTTAGTGAGACCTGTGAAGACACCATTGCAGTAGTCGAGTCTACTGAAGATAAAGGCATGGACAAGTTTTTCCAAATCCTGCTGTGACATTAGTCTTTTAATCCTAGATATGTTCTTTAGGTGATAGCAGGCTGATTTAGTAACTGTTTTAATGTGACTGTTGAAACTCAGGTCAGACTCCATGACTACACCTAGATCTCTGGCTTTATCTGTTGGTTTGAACATTGCAGACTGAAGCTCAGCGCTAACTTTTAAACGTTCTGCCTTGGCTCCAAAGACCATTACCTCAGTTTTATCTTTGTTTAATTGGAGAAAGTTCTGACACATCCAGTCATTGATTTGTTCAATGCACTTACTCAGTGTTTGAATTGGAGCATAGTCTCCTGGTGAAATTGTTACGTAAATGTGTGTGTCATCTGCATAGCTATGGTAACTTATTTTGTTGTTCTTCATTATCTGAGCCAGTGGTAGCATGTAGATGTTAAAGAGAATAGGCCCCAAGATGGAGCCTTGAGGAACCCCACATGTCATATTTGTCAACTCAGATGTGTATTTACCTATAGAAACAAAGTTGTTTCTATCCTTTAAGTAGGATTTAAACCAATTTAGAACTGTTTCCGAAAGTCCCACCCAGTTTTCCAGTCGGTCCAGTAATATGCTGTGGTCAACAGTGTCAAACGCAGCACTGAGATCTAATAATACTAACACTGAAGTTCTGCCACTGTCTGTGTTTAAGTGGATGTCATTAAAGACCTTTACAAGAGCAGTCTCAGTGCTGTGGTTTGGACGAAAGCCTGACTGGAACACATCGAAACAACTATTTAAATGCAAGAAATTACTCAACTGTTGAAAAACAACTTTTTCAATGATTTTACCTAGAAATGGGAGGTTTGATATGGGCCTGTAATTGTTCATTACTGAAGCGTCTAGATTATGCTTTTTTAAGAGCGGTTTAATGACTGCAGTTTTCAGGGCCTGTGGAAAAATACCTGAGTGAAGAGATTTGTTTACTATATGAAGTAGTTCTGAGGCCATGCAAGGCAAAACATCTTTAAAAAACCCTGTTGGAATAATATCAAGGCAGCAGGAGGAGGACTTCAGAAGTTGTATAATGTCCTCTAGGTTTTTATCATTCATCTGATGGAATTGTGTCATGATGTCTGAATTGATGTTAGGTGGACACAGAGACAACACATCTGCTGTTCCTGATGCAGAGGCACTGACTGCTTGTCTGACTTTCTGAATGTTGTCAGTGAAAAAGGAGGAAAAATCATTGCATGCCCTGGTGGATAGAAATTCTGAGGCTACTGACACTGGGGGGTTAGTTAGTCTGTCGACGGTAGCAAACAAGGCACGTGCGTTGTTTTTGGTAATGATGTCAGAGAAGAATGATTGTCGTGCGTTTTTCAATTCCAAATTATAAAGGCCAAGTCTCTCTTTATAAATTTCAAAGTGAACCTGGAGATTTGTTTTTCGCCACCTACGTTCAGCTTTTCGACACTCTCTTTTTTCTGTTTTCACGGTCATGGCCTTTCTCCATGGAGATATTTTCTTCATATAATATGAAGAGACGCCCTCCCCCTACACACTCCCCCTCCGTGAGGGAGTGAACTCCGTGGAGTGACACACGAGGCTCCTCCTGTCAGATGGAGTAAACACAGCAGCAAGCTTTGGGACGGCCTCCCCTCTCTCCGGCAGAAACAGGAAGTGCCGTAACTGTATGTAACAACGGTTTCAAATCAGCATCTCTTGGACAAAAACTTTAAATGAATAACTCAAATAAAACTCCAAACATCTTTCCTTGTGTTAGCCTACTTTTTTGTAAAGCTCTTTTAGTTTTAAATCTGATGTTTATAAGCTTCTTAGTTTTTGCAACAGTCTGTAAATATACACAACTTTATAATAAAATGCACACATGTACCTTTTTCTAGACCAGTGGTCACCAACCTTTTTAAGACCAAGATCACCGACCTCGGCCTCGGTGAAAGGCGAGATCTACCTATTGCAGAATTGAGTGAAAAAGACGGCCCAGACAGTGCTTCCAATTTGAGGCCTTTTATAGGCTAATTGCATCTGAATTACTATGAAGGGTCCATAATCAGCTCACAGCATAGCAGGGGTAAAGTGCTATTTTTTACGAGTGGGGGCGGATCTCACCTCCTCTAGGGGGGTCCTCACCTCCTCTAGGGGGGAAGATTTTTTTTTAAATATTGAAGTTGAAAGCATCAATCTGGTGCACTTTGAGAGCAACATGAAGAGATCTATGGATACCTCAGCACCCATATGAAACACAGATTTTCTTTATGGATATTTTACAAACCACTCCCCTTTTAAACTGTATTCTTGTTTTACTGCCATATAGTATTTCATACCTGTTTTTCATGTATTCTCTTACTGTTTGTATAACTATAATGATCATATGAATGTGTGCCTCGGAAATAATCTTTTGAATAATTTGTGACAAAACCGTTCTAAACACTCAGAGTCCTTAAGCTCACCTGAGCCCCTCAGACTGAGAGGGGAGGACCCTCCTCCAGCCTGTTGTGGAAACAGCTCCTTATGTCCGTTAGTGCAGCTAGCTAACCAGATGCTAACATCACGGTCCCCGCTAGCACCGGTCCCTCTCTCTCCCTCTCTCTCCCTCTCTCTCTCCCTCTCTCTCCCTCTCTCTCTCTCTCTCTTTCTCTCCTCTCTCTCTCTCTCTCTCTCTTTATCACACTAAATGTGCTATTGCCACACACACACAGAGCCGAGCTTGAATGACACAAGCACACGTGTATTTCCATGCAACTCTCTGATTGGTCTGGTGACTTGCCTCTGTTGCATTCACTGAACACGGGAAATTGCAGTCCTGCCGTCCTCTCTTGAGTCATGATGAGGTTCACGTAACACACGGTTAATGTATTATATTATTGAAGTGTCTCAAATATACGTCAATCAAGTGGCACCTGCTAACGGGGGTGGTGGATGATAGGTTTGGTGGTAGGATCGCGATCGACTGGTTGGCGACCACTGTTCTAGACTAAGCACAGGTGATGCTGATGTAGCAGGACAGACTGTTCAGCCCTATCACCACACGGGGCAACCTTTAGAAAGAGGGGTCGGTGTCGCTCTGGCTCCCTCTTGCTCTTTGGCAGGAAGGCCACTTCCGGGTTCCGCTGACGTGCTTTCTCCGCTGGCACCGGTGAGTTTGCAGTGGCTGCTGTTTGTTGTACACCTAGCATGACAATTAGCCTAAATACTAAATGTATCGCTGGTTGGAGACCCTTGCAGGGATCCTGCAGCCCATGTCTGCTGCCGCTGTACATGAAGCTCTCCTGCTGTGTGTTTGTCTGAACTTGGCCTGATCGGTAGGTAGACCTTCTGCGAGTATCATTCTTCCTGAATGTTCTTAAGCTAGTATTGCTATCGTAACATCACCTTAAACTTAATGTCTTATAGGCTCTGCGCTGGAAGCGTGATAAAGGACTGCTGTTTTGCCTCCACGACTGTGTTGAATCCACGACTGCTCTAAGTTTACGAGGGTCTTGCCTGCCTGACTGTTGCCTGGACGGCTGGTCTGCCCTCACGGCTGTGTCCGTCTGCACAGCCGGCTTGCCTGCCCTACTGTGCTTCACCGCTACACTACTGTCTGGCGGGTGTTGCTCTTGGCCTACATTAGCCGCATTCACACCGCAGGACTTTCCCTGGTACTTTGGTTCTTTAGTTCCGTTAGTACCAATAATGTCGCGTTCACACCGCCGGGACTACTCAGTGAACTCTTTTGGCCATTTCCAGTCCCTGCTAGAGAGGTGGTACGAACCTGGTGATAAAAGAGTGTCAATATATATTCTATTTCTATTGGCTGGGCGAATTGCAAACCACGCCCCGTTAGACTCTGAATTTGTTTTGTTAGGCAGCCATTTTTTTCCTCGCTACAAAACCACATCCACACCTGAGCGGTGGGATGATGAGGAAGTGTCGGCGCTTCTGGCAATTTACTCTGAGGACGGGATGCAGCAGCTTCTCCAGAAAGCAGTTCCCAACTTCAAATGATTTGAGCGATGTTCGCAAAAGCTACTTGAGCTGGGAATCGTGCACAGTGCACACGGATGCCGGGTAAAAATAAAGAAACTCAGGCAGGACTATAACAAAATTAAAGACCACAATAATAAGAGTGGTAACGATAGAAAGACCAGTAAATGGTACGAGCGCTTGGATGATCTGCTCGGCCAGAGACCCTCGTTCTCCAGGACAACGGCGACCATCGACTCGGGAACGCTGCTGTGGGAGCTCGCTGAAACGGCGGATTCAGTCGGCTGTGAAGTGAGCAACGGCGACAACGACGAAGGTAAAATAAACTGCTTGTACTGGGGTTTTTAATATGCACATTACTGGTCTCAGATGTACTTTTATTTGCTCAGGACGAGGATCAGATGATGCTTTTACACAAGGCCCAGGAACCAGAGGACAGGGTGATTGCGATGATGGAGCGCCAGGATGAACGGGACGCAGTCTTGGCGCAGCACATGGAGCGACCAAAGGCTTTTCAGCAGGGCTTTCTGGGAGTGCTTTCAGAGCTAGTGAAGTCCAACAGGCCTTCCTCCCTGTAGTATTGTTTTAAATATTGACACACAGCGGTGTTTCCTGGACCTGGAAACATGCAGGGCCCACAGTTCAACTCTTACAGTGTATTTGTATATATTTTTTACAAGTGTCTTTTGTTTGGGTACATTTTATTTAAGTTGATTTTCTATTGTTATTATATATATATATATATATATATATTGCCACTGTTTTTTAATACTGACACCTGACTTGCACTAAGGTGTGTCTGCTGCTATATATATTGCCACTGTTACATTGTTTTGAAACTACTTTATTTTACATTTCACACTTTTATTTAACTTCAATTCACATGCATACGACACACCTGCAACAGCGTGATGCCGTATTGTTATGTCTTGACTGTGCAATAAAACAAACTGGGGAAGCTTTAGTTATTGCGTCCCACCCACAATATGTGGCTTTGAAATGGATCATTTCATTGTATTTCAAAATGGCGTCCATCAACACAAGCACTATTTATTTATTGAAAGAGAAATGGTTAAGTTTGTAAATACCAGTGTTGTGAGTTCAATATTTTAATGAATTATAGTAAGGGAATATCTTAGGAGTTAGTGTACCGAGTTCCTCTCAGGAGGATATATAATAAAGGTGTGTTAACTGCTGAGCCAATTTACTGTGCATACGACTGTGACGGGGTTCCATTGTCCGTCCGAAACATGGCTTAGTCGGTTGTTTAAGCTCCAAAAACACTTTATTTATATCAGCAACAAAAAAAGAATAGCGAACCAGCACAAGTTAGACAACAAAATAAAATCCACAAACAGGCCGTCCCTCACTCATTCAGAGTAAACGTGTTCTGGCTGTTGCCTTCTCTGCAACAAACCCCCGAACACGTCCCAGCTGTTGCCTTCTCTGCAACATTCTTCAGAGTCACACAGTCCAAAAAAAAACCACCAACAAGGAACCAACACCGTCCCTTTTGAACCCATGGCCCCTCCCACAGGCTCACGGTCAACAGGTGACACAATCAACTCAAAACCACATTTCAACATAAATGTAATTTCCTCAAACATGAGGAAACTATCTGAACCAAACATACACAGGTTAACTACGTCTTAACAGTCATTCCCCATCATTAATAAACACAACATAAATAATAAATTGCATGGTTCATTTGACGGAAGAGAGCAGGAAATGTTTCAGTTATCTCACTTAAACTGTTAAGCAACAGTCCAGAAGCATTGCACATGTTTTATAATCCACTGTGAACCTTCACTCAACTAAGAACATGTACTGGACCTATCCCGACTCACTTCAGATCGCATAAAACCAAACTAAAGCTTTCAGTCATTTATAACTATAACTTTAAACTCTGTCATGTCAGTTTTTCTCAGAATTCTGACTTTCGACATTTCTTTGAATTTTTTCTCGGAATTCAGTTTTTTGGTGAAAATGTACTATTTTTATAATAAAAGACTCAATCATTAAATGTTTGACTTTATGATTTATTTCCAGAGATCCAACCTTTTTTTTTATTCTGTCTTTTTCAGTTAATACCATTTACATTTAGTGTATACGTTTAGAGCAACGTGAAATATAACGTATTCTACACGTCGGGTTATCCTGAATTATATTTGATTATATTAAGTTTCGTTTTTAATTATATAACCCAATATGGAAAACTCCTGTATGCAATTAAATGAGAAGTAACTTCACATGATGGTTAATCTCACCTGAGGCTGCGTGCTTCTCCATATTATGAGTCCTCTGCCGTCTCAAGGGATTCTATAGAGTATAATATAATATGAAGAGACGCCCTCCCCCTACACACTCCCCCTCCGTGAGGGAGTGAACTCCGTGGAGTGACACACGAGGCTCCTCCTGTCAGAGGGAGTAAACACAGCAGCAAGCTTTGGGACGGCCTCCCCTCTCTCCGGCAGAAACAGGAAGTGCCGTAACTGTATGTAACAACGGTTTCAAATCAGCATCTCTTGGACAAAAACTTTAAATGAATAACTCAAATAAAACTCCAAACATCTTTCTTTGTGTTAGCCTACTTTTTTGTAAAGCTCTTTTAGTTTTAAATCTGATGTTTATAAGCTTCTTAGTTTTTGCAACAGTCTGTAAATATACACAACTTTATAATAAAATGCACACATGTACCTTTTTCTAGACCAGTGGTCTTTTTAAGCCCAAGATCACCGACCTCGGCCTCGGTGAAAGGCAAGATCTACCTATTGCAGAATTGAGTGAAAAAGACGGCCCAGACAGTGCTTCCAATTTGAGGCCTTTTATAGGCTAATTTCATCTGAATTACTATGAAGGGTCCATAATCAGCTCACAGCATAGCAGGGGTAAAGTGCTATTTTTTACGAGTGGGGGCGGATCTCACCTCCTCTAGGGGGGTCCTCACCTCCTCTAGGGGGGAAGATTTTTTTTTAAATATTGAAGTTGAAAGCATCAATCTGGTGCACTTTGAGAGCAACATGAAGAGATCTATGGATACCTCAGCACCCATATGAAACACAGATTTTCTTTATGGATATTTTACAAACCACTCCCCTTTTAAACTGTATTCTAGTTTTACTGCCATATAGTATTTCATACCTGTTTTTCATGTATTCTCTTACTGTTTGTATAACTATAATGATCATATGAATGTGTGCCTCGGAAATAATCTTTTGAATAATTTGTGACAAAACCGTTCTAAACACTCAGAGTCCTTAAGCTCACCTGAGCCCCTCAGACTGAGAGGGGAGGACCCTCCTCCAGCCTGTTGTGGAAACAGCTCCTTATGTCCGTTAGTGCAGCTAGCTAACCAGATGCTAACATCACGGTCCCCGCTAGCACCGGTCCCTCTCTCTCCCTCTCTCTCCCTCTCTCTCTCTCTTTCTTTCTCTCTCTCTCTCTCTCTCTCTCTCTCTCTCTCTTTATCACACTAAATGTGCTATTGCCACACACACACAGAGCCGAGCTTGAATGACACAAGCACACGTGTATTTCCATGCAACTCTCTGATTGGTCTGGTGACTTGCCTCTGTTGCATTCACTGAACACGGGAAATTGCAGTCCTGCCGTCCTCTCTTGAGTCATGATGAGGTTCACGTAACACACGGTTAATGTATTATATTATTGAGGTGTCTCAAATATACGTCAATCAAGTGGCACCTGCTAACGGGGTGGTGGATGATAGGTTTGGTGGTAGGATCGCGATCGACTGGTTGGCGACCACTGTTCTAGACTAAGCACAGGTGATGCTGATGTAGCAGGACAGACTGTTCAGCCCTATCACCACACGGGCAACCTTTAGAAAGAGGGGTCGGTGTCGCTCTGGCTCCCTCTTGCTCTTTGGCAGGAAGGCCACTTCCGGGTTCCGCTGACGTGCTTTCTCCGCTGGCACCGGTGAGTTTGCAGTGGCTGCTGTTTGTTGTACACCTAGCATGACAATTAGCCTAAATACTAAATGTATCGCTGGTTGGAGACCCTTGCAGGGATCCTGCAGCCCATGTCTGCTGCCGCTGTACATGAAGCTCTCCTGCTGTGTGTTTGTCTGAACTTGGCCTGATCGGTAGGTAGACCTTCTGCGAGTATCATTCTTCCTGAATGTTCTTAAGCTAGTATTGTTATCGTAACATCACCTTAAACTTAATGTCTTATAGGCTCTGCGCTGGAAGCGTGATAAAGGACTGCTGTTTTGCCTCCACGACTGTGTTGAATCCACGACTGCTCTAAGTTTACGAGGGTCTTGCCTGCCTGACTGTTGCCTCGACGGCGGTCTGCCCTCACGGCTGTGTCCGTCTGCACAGCCGGCTTGCCTGCCCTACTGTGCTTCACCGCTACACTACTGTCTGGCGGGTGTTGCTCTTGGCCTACATTAGCCGCATTCACACCGCAGGACTTTCCCTGGTACTTTGGTTCTTTAGTTCCGTTAGTACCAATAATGTCGCGTTCACACCGCCGGGACTACTCAGTGAACTCTTTTGGCCATTTCCAGTCCCTGCTAGAGAGGTGGTACGAACCTGGTGATAAAAGAGTGTCAATATATATTCTATTTCTATTGGCTGGGCGAATTGCAAACCACGCCCCGTTAGACTCTGAATTTGTTTTGTTAGGCAGCCATTTTTTTCCTCGCTACAAAACCACATCCACACCTGAGCGGTGGGATGATGAGGAAGTGTCGGTGCTTCTGGCAATTTACTCTGAGGACGGGATGCAGCAGCTTCTCCAGAAAGCAGTTCCCAACTCCAAATGATTTGAGCGATGTTCGCAAAAGCTACTTGAGCTGGGAATCGTGCACAGTGCACACGGATGCCGGGTAAAAATAAAGAAACTCAGGCAGGACTATAACAAAATTAAAGACCACAATAATAAGAGTGGTAACGATAGAAAGACCAGTAAATGGTACGAGCGCTTGGATGATCTGCTCGGCCAGAGACCCTCGTTCTCCAGGACAACGGCGACCATCGACTCGGGAACGCTGCTGTGGGAGCTCGCTGAAACGGCGGATTCAGTCGGCTGTGAAGTGAGCAACGGCGACAACGACGAAGGTAAAATAAACTGCTTGTACTGGGGTTTTTAATATGCACATTACTGGGTCTCAGATGTACTTTTATTTGCTCAGGACGAGGATCAGATGATGCTTTTACACAAGGCCCAGGAACCAGAGGACAGGGTGATTGCGATGATGGAGCGCCAGGATGAACGGGACGCAGTCTTGGCGCAGCACATGGAGCGACCAAAGGCTTTTCAGCAGGGCTTTCTGGGAGTGCTTTCAGAGCTAGTGAAGTCCAACAGGCCTTCCTCCCTGTAGTATTGTTTTAAATATTGACACACAGCGGTGTTTCCTGGACCTGGAAACATGCAGGGCCCACAGTTCAACTCTTACAGTGTATTTGTATATATTTTTTACAAGTGTCTTTTGTTTGGGTACATTTTATTTAAGTTGATTTTCTATTGTTATTATATATATATATATATATTGCCACTGTTTTTTAATACTGACACCTGACTTGCACTAAGGTGTGTCTGCTGCTATATATATTGCCACTGTTACATTGTTTTGAAACTACTTTATTTTACATTTCACACTTTTATTTAACTTCAATTCACATGCATACGACACACCTGCAACAGCGTGATGCCGTATTGTTATGTCTTGACTGTGCAATAAAACAAATTGGGGAAGCTTTAGTTATTGCGTCCCACCCACAATATGTGGCTTTGAAATGGATAATTTCATTGTATTTCAAAATGGCGTCCATCAACACAAGCACTATTTATTTATTGAAAGAGAAATGGTTAAGTTTGTAAATACCAGTGTTGTGAGTTCAATATTTTAATGAATTATAGTAAGGCAAATGTCAGCCTTATGAACGGAGGTACCGTGGGACTTGCCCTTCACATGTACGGGAGTCCGCTCAATGGAAATGCGATGTCAAGTTCCGATGTCAAGTTCCTGTCAGCAGCTAGACAGATGTTACCAGTGTTTACCAGTGTTGCCAGGGGCATGATAACATCCTCCACTGGAGGTTGGGTGGTGCTGCTGTGAATAAGGCCGACTATGGGTGCCGATGGGCGGACGGTAAAGCACCGCAAAGTAGACCCCCTTTAAGTGTAGCCAGGGGCACGAGAAAAATCCTCCATGGAGGTTGGGTGGTGCTGCTGTGAATAAGGCCGACTATGGGTGCCGATGGGCGGACGGCAAAGCACCGCAAAGTAGACCCCCTTTAAGTGTAGCCAGGGGCACGAGCAAAATCCTCCATGGAGGTTGGGTGCTGCTGCTGTGAAGAAGGCCGACTATGGGTGCCGATGGGCGGACGGCAAAGCACCACAAAGTAGACCCCCTTTAAGTGTAGCCAGGGGCACGAGATTCTTGAGGGTGTGATCATCTTGGTTTAGTCCGTGGGGGAGTGCTTAAGTTCGGGGGCCCGGGGACCCAAGGTGCTCGAGGTTCTGGAGGTACATGGGAGGGATCCTGGAGCTCCTCAGTCCGTGTTTTGGGGGTCTTGGAGCGGCCCCGAAGAGGTGCCTTTGTCGGTGTACCTAATGGGTAAGAAAGCCAGTCTACACAGGTCGTGAAATGTGATTGAAATGTACAGAGTGCTGTACATTTCAATCACTTTGAATGGGAGTCGTGAGGTGTGGATGAAATGGCCATATCTCCCTTAAATTCACAGCAAAGTTACCCATCTTTCACACACTAATTCATGGGTAACAGAGCCATGTGCACCATGCATTTAAAGTAATGTTAGCCAGCTTTCAGACACTAATTCGTGGGTAATAAAGGCCTGTACATCTCCCTGTTTGAAAGGGCCATATCTCCCTTAAATTCACAGCAAACTCACCCATCTTTCACACACTAATTCATGGGTAACAGAGCCATGTGCACCATGCATTTAAAGTAATGTTAGCCAGCTTTCAGACACTAATTCGTGGGGAAGAAAGTCACCCTGGTCGGGTCGTGAAATGTGATTGAAATGTACAGAGTGCTGTACATTTCAATCACTTTGAATGGGAGTCGTGAGGTGTGGATGAAATGGCCATATCTTCCTTAAATTCACATCAAACTCACCCAGCTTTCACACACTATTTCATGGGTAATAAAGCCATGTGCACACTGTATTTAAAGTAATGTTAGCCAGCTTTCAGACACTAATTCGTGGGTAATAAAGGCCTGTACATCTCCCTGTTTGAAAGGGCCATATCTTCCTTAAATTCACATCAAACTCACCCAGCTTTCACACACTATTTCATGGGTAATAAAGCCATGTGCACACTGTATTTAAAGTAATGTTAGCCAGCTTTCAGACACTAATTCCTGGGGAAGAAAGTCACCCTGGACGGGTCATCAAATGTGATTGAAATGGACAGATTCCTGTACATTTCAATCACTTTTAATGGGAGTCGTGAGGTGTGGATGAAATGGCCATATCTTCCTTAAATTCACATCAAAGTCACCCAGCTTTCACACACTATTTCATGGGTAATAAAGCCATGTGCACACTGTATTTAAAGTAATGTTAGCCAGCTTTCAGACACTAATTCCTGGGGAAGAAAGTCACCCTGGACGGGTCATCAAATGTGATTGAAATGGACAGATTCCTGTACATTTCAATCACTTTTAATGGGAGTCGTGAGGTGTGGATGAAATGGCCATATCTTCCTTAAATTCACATCAAAGTCACCCAGCTTTCACACACTATTTCATGGGTAATAAAGCCATGTGCACACTGTATTTAAAGTAATGTTAGCCAGCTTTCAGACACTAATTCCTGGGGAAGAAAGTCACCCTGGACGGGTCATCAAATGTGATTGAAATGGACAGATTCCTGTACATTTCAATCACTTTTAATGGGAGTCGTGAGGTGTGGATGAAATGGCCATATCTTCCTTAAATTCACATCAAAGTCACCCAGCTTTCACACACTATTTCATGGGTAATAAAGCCATGTGCACACTGTATTTAAAGTAATGTTAGCCAGCTTTCAGACACTATTTCATGGGTAATAAAGGCCTGTACATCTCCCTGTTTGAAAGGGCCATATCTTCCTTAAATTCACATCAAACTCACCCAGCTTTCACACACTATTTCATGGGTAATAAAGCCATGTGCAAACTGTATTTAAAGTAATGTTAGCCAGCTTTCAGACACTAATTCCTGGGGAAGAAAGTCACCCTGGACGGGTCATCAAATGTGATTGAAATGGACAGATTCCTGTACATTTCAATCACTTTTAATGGGAGTCGGTGTGGATGGCCTGTTGAATCCGATTTTGAGCACTCTTTTCCCCGCATAAACTAGTTTAAATCACCGTTAAACACTTATTCTGTTGATGTCTATATAACCGACTTCCCGCTATGCATTAAGTCGGTTATATGGACCCTGTACACTAGGCATACCGCGGCCGGTAGTAAATGTCCAACCATTGTACCCTCTGGTCCCTAGGGTATGTAAGGCAAATGTCAGCCTTATGAACGGAGGTACCGTGGGACTTGCCCTTCCCATGTACGGGAGTCCGCTCAATGGAAATGCGATGTCAAGTTCCGATGTCAAGTTCCTGTCAGCGGCTAGACATATGTTACCAGTGTTTACCAGTGTTGCCAGGGGCATGATAACATCCTCCACTGGAGGTTGGGTGTTGCTGCTGTGAATAAGGCCGACTATGGGTGCCGATGGGCGGACGGTAAAGCACCGCAAAGTAGACCCCCTTTAAGTGTAAGGCAAATGTCAGCCTTATGAACGGAGGTACCGTGGGACTTGCCCTTCCCATGTACGGGAGTCCGCTCAATGGAAATGCGATGTCAAGTTCCGATGTCAAGTTCCTGTCAGCGGCTAGACATATGTTACCAGTGTTTACCAGTGTTGCCAGGGGCATGATAACATCCTCCACTGGAGGTTGGGTGTTGCTGCTGTGAATAAGGCCGACTATGGGTGCTGATGGGCGGACGGTAAAGCACCGCAAAGTATACCCCCTTTAAGTGTAGCCAGGGGCACGAGAAACATCCTCCATGGAGGTTGGGTGTTGCTGCTGTGAATAAGGCCGACTATGGGTGCTGATGGGCGGACGGTAAAGCACCGCAAAGTATACCCCCTTTAAGTGTAGCCAGGGGCACGAGAAACATCCTCCATGGAGGTTGGGTGCTGCTGCTGTGAAGAAGGCCGACTATGGGTGCTGATGGGCGGACGGTAAAGCACCGCAAAGTATACCCCCTTTAAGTGTAGCCAGGGGCACGAGAAACATCCTCCATGGAGGTTGGGTGCTGCTGCTGTGAAGAAGGCCGACTATGGGTGCTGATGGGCGGACGGTAAAGCACCGCAAAGTATACCCCCTTTAAGTGTAGCCAGGGGCACGAGCAAAATCCTCCATGGAGGTTGGGTGTTGCTGCTGTGAATAAGGCCGACTATGGGTGCTGATGGGCGGACGGTAAAGCACCGCAAAGTATACCCCCTTTAAGTGTAGCCAGGGTCACCCTGCATGCGTCGTCAAATGTGATTGAAATGGACAGATTCCTGTACATTTCAATCACTTTTAATGGGAGTCGTCAGTATATGGAGCTTAACCCATAATTCCCGGACGTTCCAGGCCGAATTTGGAAGCTCATATGCGGCCTGCCATGCGCCTCCACCCGTGGAAAGCAAAAAAAAGTAAAGAAAACGGTCAATTATATGTTAAAATAATCAAAAATGAAGTTTTTGAAAATTCTTGAAAAACGGCTAAGTGCCAACGGGGGAGGGGGTCAAGTCTTCGGCGCTTCGGAACGAAGCCCCGGAGACTTTTGCACTCCCCCGTTGCAATTTACAACGGAGAGGGGAAACGAGAGCTCCCCTCCTCCGTCCAAAATTTTCATTCATCTTTTCCAAGCTACCATCTGCACGAAATCGGAAACCCGGTTTTTGAGAGCACTTAGAAAAAAACGAGCTATTTTCACATGATGGGGAAATCATGGAGGAATGTATCCGCCTCATGAGCACTTTGGATCGGATGAAATTGTTGCCTGGAGGACCCCCAATCATGGTTCTCACAAAACTTTAAGTTTTCAAACTGGTGTCTGGAGGAATGCAAGGGGAGTTGTCAGGGGACTCTACCCGCCTCAAGAGGCACTATTTTGGGATACATTTTATCCATTTTCACCCCTTTTTATGGTTCTTCCAAAAAGTTAACTTATACTTTTTCCGACTCTGGAGAAAGGTAGGGGGAGTTGTCAGGGGACTCTACCTGCCTTTTGGAACACTATTTTCGGATACAATTTATCCATTTTCACCCTTTTCTCTGGTTCTTCCAAAAGTTGACTTTAACTTTTTCCCACCCTGGATAAAGGTATGGGGAGTTGTCAGGGGACTCTACCTGCCTTTTGGAACACTATTTTCGGATACAATTTATCCATTTTCACCCTTTTCTCTGGTTCTTCCAAAAGTTGACTTAAACTTGTTCCCACCCTGGAGAAAGGTATGGGGAGTTGTCAGGGGACTCTACCTGCCTTTTGGAACACTATTTTCGGATACAATTTATCCATTTTCACCCTTTTCTCTGGTTCTTCCAAAAGTTGACTTAAACTTGTTCCCACCCTGGAGAAAGGTATGGGGAGTTGTCAGGGGACTCTACCCGCCTTATGGAACACTATTTTGGGGTACTTTTTTCCCATTTCACCCCTTTTTTCTGGTTCTCTGGTTGTGGCGGCCTCGCCCTGGCCGTCCACCCTCTGGGTACCTGACTCCCCTGCCTCCTCCGGGGGGCAGTTGAGAGGGGTTCAATGCCTCCCCGGAGGATACTGTTATCCCGGCAACCCGCCAGCAGATGAAAAGACCCACCCCGTCCGCCTCTCCACCTCTTCTGAGGGATGAGGGAACCGCGCGGGGGTCTGCTGGAGGCTACTGCCGGGTGCTCCGTCCTGCGCCTCACCGGGACCCTGACTCCAGCGCGGTGTGGCGGCCTCGCCCTGGCCGTCCACCCTCTGGGTAC